>NW_024354502.1:4371120-4371826 GCF_902729225.1 Pteropus medius | reverse complement strand
TGAAAACCGTGACATCTTTAAGTGCTGCTTCCTTCACCCATTCGCCCTTCATAGCCATTCAGCCGCAATCTTGCCCACTCCAGCTCTCAAACCTACCCACTTCTATTTTCACAGCCATCCGTGTCCAAAACACCATCTCTCACTTCTTAACTTCGTTCCTCATACCCAAACTCACATACCAAGTCCATCGCACAGAGCAGTCAAGGCAATCTTGTCTTTCATTCAAAGGCTCCAAAGCCTTCCCAGTGTCTTAAAAATAAAGCTCAAACCATGAAGCCCTATCCGATCTAGTCCAGTCTACCTTTCCAGCCTTGCTTTATTGCGCTCACTCCTGGCTATCTCTCTGTCTTCATCTCCAACCCTCATCCCTACAGCTGGCTCCGTCCTGGCTTCTTTCTTGTCTTTCAAGTGCCTGCCTCTAAACTTACTATTCCTTCTTCCTGGAAGATTGTGCCCAGAGCCAGATCTACCCATCATTCAGATTTCAGTTCAGGAGATGTTCTTTGAGGCTTTTCTGGAGCACTCTACCGAATGACACCCCCTTAAGTCACTTTCTATCACATGCCTCTCTCTTATTTTCTTCACAGAAATTGGGACTTTTTCCGTCTTATGCACTGTTGTACCTCCAGTGCCCAGCATTAGCAAGTGCCAATTTTTCCCATGCACTCACCTGCTATGTGCCAGGCACTATTCTAGGTAACAAAGA
>NW_024354502.1:4370641-4371109 GCF_902729225.1 Pteropus medius | reverse complement strand
GTCTTATGCACTGTTGTACCTCCAGTGCCCAGCATTAGCAAGTGCCAATTTTTCCCATGCACTCACCTGCTATGTGCCAGGCACTATTCTAGGTAACAAAGACAGTGGTAAATAAGAAAAGATTTGGCTGTCATGGAGCTTTATTTTCTGAAGGGAAGTGGACTAACAAATATCAAGGAGTGATGTATAACAAAAAATATTAAGGGTAAGGGAGACAGAGTAAAGGAGGGCAATCAGATAAGACCTTGCCAATAAGATGGTATTTAGGCAGACTTGAGGGAGGTAATAAGCCACGGTTATCTCCCTCAAGCAGAGAAACAGGTGCAAACAGCCCCGAGGAGAGATGGAGTTAGCTGAAGGGACAGCAAGCATTCCATTGTGGAGCCTAACGTGCAAGACAGAGAGAAGCAGGAGATGAGGTCAGAGATGAAGCAGGGGGCCTTGTAAGCCACTGAGAGGACTTGAATT
>NW_024354502.1:4183657-4370630 GCF_902729225.1 Pteropus medius | reverse complement strand
AAGCATTCCATTGTGGAGCCTAACGTGCAAGACAGAGAGAAGCAGGAGATGAGGTCAGAGATGAAGCAGGGGGCCTTGTAAGCCACTGAGAGGACTTGAATTATACTCATCGAGTTGAGAAGGCATTGGAAGGTTCTGGGCAGAGGACTGACAGAACTTGATTTATGTTTTTAAAGGATCACTCTAGCTGTCTAGAGAAAAGATTGAAAGGAACAGGCTGGAATGATAATTGCTTGCAATGGAGAATGAAAAGGGACTATATTCTGGATATGTGTCTAAAGTTAATAGAATTTGCTGACAGATTACGGGATATTAGAGAAAGAGAAGGATGACTCCATGACTGTTACCTTGAGCTCCTATTACAACAGAGTTTCTATTTACTTCTAGGGCAAAGAGGAAAAGCATATTTAGTTAGGGACATGTTAAGTTTCAGGTGCCTATGAGTCTCCCAAGTGGTAATTTCAAATAGATGGCTAAACGTAGAAGTCTGGAAATAAAGAGATATGTCTGGACTAAACATGCATATATTTGCTCTTGAGCATCTTCGGTTTATAGAAAGTATTTAAAGCCATGAAGCTAGATGAGATTGCCTACATCTAAGGAGAGTGAAGAGGTCCTACAACTGACCCCTGGGGCACGCTGCAACATCTAAAGGTCAGGAAGATGAGGAACCAGCAAAGGAGACTAAGAAATAGCCAGTGAAGAGGGGGCAGCGAGAGTATTATCCACAGGCCAAGTAATGTGTTGACGTAATGTCAGTTCTTAATGTCTGCCCTGCCACTGATTAAAGACTTAAATCACAGAATCCAGTGACTAAAGACAACCTCCAGGAAACTAATATTCTCTTGCCAGAAATGTTACTCTGGTCTGTTTCCTTCGTGCTTCAAAAAATAACAAGGCTTTCCATTTCTGGAGCAATTAACTCTTTACTCATTGCTTCTTGCATTCAGCCACTATATGCCACATAATAAGTCAGGGCCTGGGTAAGTGCAGATAAATAAACTGACTCTTTGCTCTCTGACCTCAAATCACTCCTATGGGGGTGCTGCGGAGGGCGGGGGGGACTCCATTAACGTAAAAGGAACTCAACTGGCTGTTGAGTAAGTTGACAGCCACACGCCACCCACGTGGCACAGAAAAGTCGGAAGACAGCTAGCTGCTCCAAGTAAAGCCAGGCTGTTGGTCACCGCCGTCGACTATCACCGACTTCCCTCCCCACTGCCTCCTTCTCTGAGTACAGAGCACAGGAGCGTAATCTTAGCAAAGGGACGAAATCAGTCCCTTCCCAGCGGGTCAAACCCACGTCTCCATGCCTCCAGCTCTCCAGACCCTAGCTCCAGATCCCTTTGCCGCCACCCCGCCCCTCGAGCACAGGATCCGGCCCTAAATCGCTGGAGCCCTCGCACTACAAATCCCACGAGGCACCGCGCATCGGCAACCCGCGGGTCTTCGCTCCGCCGCCGGGGACTAGCCTGGGACCTGTAGTCTCCACTCCCCCAGTCGCCGGTCAGTACCTGGAAGCGATAGAGGAAGGCTTCGGGCCAGAGGAAGAAGTAGGCCGGGCTGATAAGACCGAGTTTGCCGACCAAGGGCACCGCGACGGTGGCGGCGAACCAGTAGCGCGTGATGGCCGGGATGCTCCTGAACCAGTCCCCGATGTCCGACATCTTCGCCTCTTAGGTGCCCAGGATGTGCGCCGCCGCCCGACTCCCCGTCCCGGGCCCCTCACGACTCGGACGGCTCCGCGAGTGGAAGGTGTCGTCGAGGCGGAAGCCGCCCAAGTCGTGGTGCAGAAGGCGGAGATCGGCGGACGTGGCGCCACCGAATTCGGACCAGCGAGAGAGCGTTCCGAGTCGAAACTTCCCCTTCCGGCGGCCGCGAACGACGTTGACCAGAAGTCCCGCCGCTTAAAGGGCGAGTACCGTCTTTACCACTGGGCGGAAGCTCCGCGGCCCGGGGGCGGGGCGCTGAGGGGCGGGGCCAGGCGGGATGGCGACACGACTGGTGGAGAACAGTGGTTGCCAGGAGCAACGGCTAATAATCCAGCCAATGGCGAGACTGAACGCTCTCCACCTGTTTCACGCCGGAAAGATAATTTTGGTAGGTCCACTTGGAGGGTGTTTAAAGGGAAAGGAGGACAATAAAGCACTTATTTCGTTATTCGTTCATTCATTCGACAAATATTTATTGAGGGCTTACTAAATGCCAGGTAGGGTTCTAGACCCTGGCGGTGCTGCGGCAATCAGGGCGGTGCTGCGGCAATCAGGGCGGTGCTGCGGCTATCAGAGCTATGCTGGAGCTTACATTCTAATGGGGTTGACAGGTAGTAAACAACTAAATAAGATAACTTCAGAGTTATAAGAAAATTATGGAAAATAAGATGATGGGTTAGAGTGACAGGGTGGAAGTGGGGGACTGTGCGGAGAAATGGCTCTTTTAGATGAGAATGGCCAGGGAGAACTCGGAGTTGTCAACGTTAGAGCTGGGCACCCCCAGGCAAAGATCTGGGGAGTTTTCCCATGCAGAGAAAACAACCACTCCATCTAACTTGGAATGTTGAAGGAACTGAAAGCAGAAATGATCTTGACTATTAATCCAGTTCATCAGGTAGGACTTAAATTACAGGTAGATGAGAATCAATATTGTTTTTAAAAGAATCTGTAAAAAGACACGGAGTATAACTTTTCTTTTTGTTTTCAAATGTAGGCCTTACAGTTTAAGGTTGATTAAGCCATCCAATAATGACCATTAAAACGCACCTGTAATCCACAGATAGGCTATATTAACTTGCTGCAGAAAGGGAGACTGCACACCAGAGAAACCTGCACCATCTCACCAAAGAGAAAAGGGTCATTACTGGGTTATGAGGAATGGTGGAGTTTGGTTAAAATTTAAATTTGCTATAACCGGCTCAAAGCAAAGCATGACTGTTTGTAAAAAGACTAACATCAAGCAAGGATACCAGGCTAAATTCTAGGGGAAAAATGAGGTGGGGGCGGGGGAGAGAGATGCTCTCATTAATTACTGATGAGAATATACATTAGTACAGCCTTTTCAGTAAGCATCTTGGCAATATTTAAATGTATTTCTAGGAATTGAAACTTTAGAAAGACTCCAACTTTTTAAAAAATGTGCAAAGATAGTCATTGCTGCATTTTTCGAAATAAAAGATTGGAAACAGCTGAATATCTATCAATAAGAAACTGGTTATAAGCTATGGTTTATCCACGTAATTGAATACTAAGCAAACTTTATTAGAAGAAAAATAACTTTATGTACCCCCAAATGGAATGATCTCATAATATCGAGCATTAGGAGTAGAATAATTACTGATCTTGGAAGCTAAGCAGGGTCGGGCCTGGTTAGTACTTGGATGGGAGACCACCTAGGAAGACCAGGTGCTGTAGGCATAAAAAAAATTAAGAGTAGAATAGTTATAGTACACTGTGCATACTATGCTATTACACCGTTGTATTGCACAGAAGGCACACACACAAATATACACACAGTATTTGCTTGAAGCAGTGGTTACTCTGGGAATGGAAACTCAGGCTGGGAGACAAGAGTGGGCTGGAGACATTTTATTGCATGTCTTTTTAAAGTTTGTCCCAACCATATGTACTATGAGTTTAAAAATTAATTTTAAATATATGTAGAAAGGAAATTTGTTCAGAAAGGAACGGGTTTAATGTCAAAAACTTTAGAAAGATTAAGTAGAAAAGATGACCTTAACTTTGTCTTTCCTGCTATAATTGAAATATGTTTCCTATTGTTTCTCTAAAAAAAAAAAAAAGACTATAAAAAATTGGAGAAGACCAACATTTAAGGGCACAGTATTACCTAGCACTGAGCTTGGCACTGTGCTGCTGAGTGATGCTAACAGACAGGGAGCCGATGACTCAAATATCATTCTGTCACAACAGTCATATAGCAACACTATCCTAGTGGGATGCCTACCACATAAGTGGCATCTTTCTTCAAGAAAGCCAAAGCACATTGCAAAGGTGTAATTAATCCTTGTGTTTCATTAGCATCATCTTGCAAATGAAGAAGCTATGGCAAGAATAATAATTTATCTCTTTCAAGCTTGACAGAACCAGTCAGTCATAAGCCTGGGAAATTTTTTAAATTTTGGCACACTGGGATGGGGGACAAGAAGATTACTAAACAGCATATAAAGCATTTCCCATTTGTTATTTGTGTGTGTGTGTGTGTGTGTACTAAATAAAGTCAGCCTTCTACACCCTGCAAAGGAATTAGTCTGAGTTTCAGTCCTGCCTTTGTCCTTTGCTGATTGTGTGACCATAGGCAAGTCACTCACTTCTTAGTTGGCTCATCCCAGTGGGAAAATAGTATTACCTGCCGCCTACATCAAGGTTTTTTGTTGTTTGCTTGTTTGAATTAAGAGCCTGCTGTTTACCAAGCTCTGTGCTTGTGCTTTTCATGCATCATCTCATTTAACATTCATACTAACAACCCCATTGATAGGTCCTATTTTTATGGAAACTGAGAAACAGCAATTAACCAACTTATCCAAGGTCATGTCAGTGGTGATTCAAATCCAGGTTTATCTGACTTGAGTCCATCTTTGAACTACCCTGCTGCACCTCTGTGACAAATGTAAAGGTTCTCTAAAAACACGAAAGCATCTCATAAGGACTAGTTTTATTCTAGTAACCAACACAAAGGACCAGCACATGGGAGGCACTCAGTGTCTCATGAATGAGGAAACCAGGCTGGCCTGGCCAGAGTTTGTATAGGAAGTTATTCGGAAGAAAATAATCTGTTTAATATCAAACTTCTCTGAACTAACAATTCTTTAATCCAAAATCATCAAAATAAGAATAATCCAAGCAATAATTATTGCTATTCACAATTTATATTCATCAACTCATAGTTTATATGCATAATTAGAACAACTGTGAATGATATTCATTCAAGGTGTGCCTGGAGGAAGTCCTGCAAGGATCTGAAATGCCTTCCTTCTAAATCAAAGGAAAACTGTTCAGGCTGATGTCAGTGTTAAAATGTTGTATTTAAGTGCAGAATTCTTATCAGCAGGACTTGGACCCAAGTCATCACTCATGGTGTAGACATCCCACTGGAATTAAGGCACATGCAAAACTCCCTGAGCCATTGCCAAGACATAAGGCCTGTTCCCATCACCATCAGGAAACAGCTTATCACCAGTTTATTATAAGGGATACAATTCAGGAAGAGCCAAATGGGAGAGATGTACAGGGCAAGGTAGGAGAGATCCATAAAGCAAGGTTTACTACCATCTCTAATCTGATTGATAAAAATGAGGAATGCAGTTGTCTCCTCTGAAACATCACCACACGTCTAAGTTGATGAAAGTGAGTAAGAAGCAGTGCAGGGCTGGAGCTGGCTCATTTTAGCTCATGAGAGCCAATTGTTAGGTTTTCAGAAATTTTGTGACTCTATTAAACACAGCCAATATGAAAAATTACATTATATAAACTTAGATTCAAATAGATTATCTTTTAAAGGGTAGCAAGAACTCAAAACATAACACTTCTTAATTATGGTACTATATTTTATATTATCTATGCTCTCGAGGTTATTTATGTCTATCGTATCTGTGTGGTGAGCATACTATACAATAGTGTACCACAGCGCCTCTCCTTACAACTCTGCACTCAACGACATCACATCGGTAGCTTGAAACTGGCTTCCAGAGCACTACTTCACTAACAAAAATACACTCTTCTAAGATTGTAGGTGAAATAGACAATCCATTGTGCATACACAATCTTATCTTTCTCTTGCCTCATGTGGAAAGTTGCTTGCAGTATTTTTCAAAGCCATCTATATCATGGAAACGACAAAATTATTGGGGAAAGGGAAAGCAAAAGAAAGATGAATAAGCAGATGACAGAGGATTTTTAGAGCAGTGAAAACACTCCGTGTGATACTATAATGGTGAATACATGTCAATATACATTTGTCCAAATCCATAAGATGTACAACACCAAGAGTGACTCAGTGAATCCTGTTGGAAACTGCGGACTTTGGGTCATTATAACATGTCAATGTAGGTTCATCAGTTATTACAGAGGCATCACTCTGGTGGGGGTGTTGATAATGGGGGAGGCTGTGCATGTTGGGGAACAGAAGGTAGGTGGAAAATCTTTGTACCTTCCTCTTACTTTTTCTGTGAACCTAAAACCACTCTTAAAAAATAGTCTTCTTAAAAAGCGCTCGAGAAAGATGATTTTCACTGCTGGGTAAGAAATTGGGAGGGCCTGGAGAGCCCACTGAGATGTGACGAAGCTTGGGAGAGAAGGGGTCTGTGAGGTACTGGTTTCCTACCAGTCAGTCATTCTCACTCAGCACTGTGGCCTCTCTCCACACACTGCCCAGAGTAGGCACTGGAAGACAGATGCCATGCTGCCCTAGAATACTTTAATGGACTCTAAATGCTTAGCTCAATCAGCTTGTCTTCCTCCCTTACAGCGATTAGAAGCATAAACTCATGGTTTACCAGCATCCTGTCATGCTTGATTGAGAGCCTGCCTTCTCAGCCCACATATGTTATTAGGAGGCTGTGATCAAGGCTAATTATTCAGTCCTGTGGGAGATAGTCCCAGCATCTCACTCCACAGTCTCTGCCCAGGAAGGCCTTTCGAATAAACCACTATCTGTATAGCATAATTTTGAAGGTTTAAGCTTCCCAGTCGAAGCTTCCTGAGCTAGCTTATACTGGTGCCTACAATAGCACACTTAGATATTAATTTCTCTGCTATAAGATTTACAAATAATTTTTAAAAACCAACTGCCCAAAGTAAGGAAATTATAAAATTATATTAACATACATATATGTAATGCAGTTGTGGCTAAGTCAGAGGAGGCTCTATCTAGGCTGTCTTGGCTTCTTAGGACAGCTTTGTATGTGATAGAGGCCGGGAATTCCACACCGTCCTCCTCTCCCGGCCACGTGGAAGGGCTATAAAGACAAAACTTGCAGCCACTGCTCATTCTGCCATGAAATAAGGAGCTTCTCCTTCCTCTAGTCTGGAGGAGGCCTTTTAGAAATCCTAGTCTGTGTCAGCAGTTTCTCATTGGATGTGGGAATGATCTTGCTGCCTGTCAAGTTCAACATCGCATTTTCCCCTCTCCTTTGATACTGTACCATCTCAGCCGTAGGTGCCAAATCCTTTTGATTATACATGAAACACTACCCTTAGTTGCCTTCACGTATGTTTTATGAGAACATCTAGGTGTGAATATTTATTGAAGCCCTTTGGAGCACATCTCTTTGATTTTTCTTTCTCTGTTCTGACTCACATTAAAAGGGTTGGGGGAGGTGCACAATGTCACAGTTTACTTGCAATGGTTTCTGCCTCCTAACCCCCTCCTTACAAGGCCAAACAGCTAAGTCCTCCAGGAAGTGGAAAACATTGCCTGGGTTTGCATCACTTAGCAGCATGAAACACACCTCTGTTTTCCTGATGAAACGGAGCTCTTTCCTTTGCAATGTCAGCTTTCCTACACCGTATGTCAACACACCCTGTTCATCTAACCGTTCTCTGTTTGGACTCCTTCCACAGTGACTGACTTGGTCAAGCCTTTATTACTTTTCTCTCTCAAGTGGAACAATAGCTCCCACCCTCTTTCTGCCTCAAGCCTCAAATTTGTTTAAGTGATCTTTCCACTGCAGTCAGAGGGAGCGTCTAGAAACCACCAGTTTCCCTGAAATCTTTTAGAATAAGATATAAACTCCTTAGAATGACAGGCCGGGTCTTTTATAGTTTGACTTTTACATGTGTCTTACTCTGATTCTCCTGCCAGTCACCCATACAGTAATTATGATTATTATTATTTATTAATTATTATTACTACTGAGTTTTTCTAGGTGCTAAGCACTTTACATGCATAACGACTCCTTGTGCATCCTGAGCTTTAACTGCGTTGAGTACCACTAGTTTCTAGAAGTTTCCATATTGTTTCACAAACAACCCCCCTCCCCCGCCTTCCCGTAGATACTGTTTCCGTCCTAACTTCTCCTCTGCCTTGTAACCCTTGTTCATCCTTCCAGACTCAGCTCATGTATCACCATCTCCAGAAGCCTTCCCTGACCTTTTTTTCTTCCGATTCTAACTGAAAAATAAAAGGCAATGTTTTAGCTCAAGTAACCAGGGAGAACAGAAGGCCAGAGGAGCTTCTGAGACAATTAGAAAAACGGATGTAAATGCTGTCAGAACGTTTTCTTAACATTTCTTTTTTCCCTCCCTGTTTTTTCTTAGTCTCAGCTACCCTCTCTCAGACTGGCCATCACCACAATGCTGGAGCTACTGCTTCTGGCAGCTTTACTACCTTTACTACCAGAGAGGGACGAAGACTTGCTCTTCTCGGTCTCACACTTAAAAATCCCAGGAAAGAGCTCTGATTGGCTCAGCCGAGTCAGAAGCCATCCGCGAGTCAATGATATGACCAGTGAGGGGTGTCCTGGAAGCAGTCCCCATGAAGAGCGTGTGAGGAAGCAGTATATTTCTCAGAGTGGGGGTGGGAAGAGTGTCAGAGGGCTTGCTGGGCAGGCAAATCTACCCATGTGTACAGTCTTACCGTACCTTCCCCCACCCCCACTTTCTCTGTGCTTTATTTTTTTTAAGTCTTCTCAACATCTTTGTTTACCAGCACTCCTACAAATGTGCAAATAAACTCTTCTTCCAAGGGGATGAAACAGAATCTTGTTAGAAAGGTTCCCAGAAACTTTTAACCCAGGCTAGTGATAAATTGTTTTCTGGTTCAGGCAAAGGGTCTTTGGGAAGAATTACAGAACCACATGATTCTGGTGCGTGAAAAGCAGAGAAGCATTGGAAAGGCGGAGCGAGACAATGGAGCCATATAGTTCTACATTTGAATCTTAGCTTGATAGCTGTATGACCATAGACAAGTGAAATAATCACGCCCACCCTTAGTTTCCTCATTTGTAAAATGGGAGTACAATTACTTTGTTTGTGAGCATCGGCCATTTGATGCTGCAGTAGCGAACTGCCTCCAAAACTCATTCTTTCTTATGTGTAGAAAGCCTTCAATTCATCCTCCAGGCTGAGATCAAATGTCAATGAATATTTTGCTGTTCACCAAATATTTTAGGTTTTCTCCCCTTCCAAATACACTTTAGATATTGTAGATTGCATAACCGGTCCCCATTCTCCACTCATCCCTGGATTCATGCCTTCCATGGAAGTTTTCAATGCTCTCCCACTGTGAACAGAGTATAATCCTCTGCCCCTGGGATCAGCCATGTAATTTGCTTTGTCCGATAGTGATAGTGTGCCAGCTTCAAGCCCAGGGGCATTGCATGCCTGCTTGCTCACTTGCACCACTGTTCTTTCCACGAGAACATGCTTTGCTTAGTCTGCAGGAGGATGAGAGATACTTGAAACATGGTTGACTCGCCCCAGTTGCTCTGATGAGACCAGTCTATAAATTGATGGCCAGCTGACACCCAGACGCATGAGTCAGCTCAGCCAGCAAAGATCAGCAGAGCTTCCTGGCTGATCGCATTTGCCTGCGCAATAAATACTTATTTTGGAAAGCCACAGAGGTTTGGTGGTTGCTTTTTCACAGCATTATTGCCGCTGTAGATAACAACTTTAGTAGGATTGCACTGCCTAGCCCCTTGCGTTTGGATGGTGCCATAGTTCTGGTAGTGAGTTGGGAGTAAAAGTAATAGTGACATTTCTGGGCTGAGGCATTTAACTGTCAGTGTGAAATTCTCTAGAACTCTCCTTCCCCCTGACACGGTAACCCAAAATTTTTGAAATGGTGGCTACTTCATCAGTCTGGGTACCTAGAGACTAAAATGAGCTGAACGCCCAGCCATAAGGAGTTGTCTTAAGCCACTGAGATTTGTCTAAAGCCACTGAGGCGTTAGTTATTGTGGCATAACTTCATTTAACCTTACTGAATGATGTGGGAAAGGGTATTTTAGGAAGTTTGCTAAAGATTATTAATTGCTTTCTACTTAGTGCTCTTTGGGACATTGCAGTAAATATTTGAATTGTATTTTCAGTTGTTTTTGGGTTTTGCACTAATTCAATTTGCTTGCTGATCCCTTGACTGGCCTGGGTTCGGAGGGCAGGAGGCATTATTGATCTGGTTGCCAAGGAATTGAGAAAGAAAACAGCTGCCCTTCTTTGCCTTCCAAATGTCCTGGGATTTTTCCCAGACAGAAAGGGAGTTCAGATGTTGGGCAATCCAAAGGCCCACTAAATTCCCTCCAGAAAAGTAGACAAAGCAGAACTGCTCTTTCTCCAGAGTATATACTGTCACAGCAGAAGGAAGGCAAGCTTCATTGGTGAAAGTGGAGCAGGCAAGGGGGCGAGGAGAAAGGACTTTGAAAAGCAAAAACCAAAATCCCTTGGACACACACAACTTCCCATTCCTCTGAGAATATATTTGAAACACATACAAAGAAGAAAACAAAGGAGAAAATCTTTGTGACCTTGGGTTAGGTAAAGATTCCTTAGATATGACACCCAAAGCACAATCCATAATAGAAAATATTGATAGGTTGGTCTTCATCAACAGTCATATCTTATCCTCACTGAAAGACACTGTTAAGAGAATGAAAATCAAACCACAGACTGGGAGAAAATATTTGCAAAGAATATATATGATAAGGGGCTTGTATTCAGAATATATATAAAGAACTCCCAAAACTCAATAATAAAACAAACAGCCCAGTTAATAATTGGGCAAAAGATTAGAGCAGACACTTCACCAAGGATATATACAGAAGGCAAATAATCACAAGAGAGGATGCTGAACATCATTTGTCATTCCAGAAATGAAAATTAAAGTCTCCATGAGATACCACAACACTCCTAGAATGACTATAATTGCAAAGGCTGGTCACAGATGCGGAGTACCTGGAACTCTCTTACTCCGTTAGTGGGGATGTAAAATGGCACAACCGAAAACATGTGACAATTTCTTAAAAAGTTTAACCTATGCCTACCATATGGCCCAGCTGTTCCACTTCTAAGAATTTACCCAAGAAAAATGAAAACATATGTTCATACAAAGACTTGAACAGGAATGCTCACAACAGCTTTTTTTTTTTTTTTTTGGTAATAACCAGAAACTGGAAACAATCCAAATGGTCATCAACAGATGAATAGATAAGTTAATTGTACAACGTCAATACTATGGGATTATCAATACGATGGACTGCTACTCAGCAATAAAAACATGTGAAATACTGATATGTCCATTAACATAGCTGACTCTCGAAATGATTATGCCAAATGAAAGAAACCAGACCAAACTGAAGAGTATGTCATAGTTCAGGCCCCATTTACATAAATTTCTAGAAAATATTAACTAATCTAAGAGACAGAAAGCAGATCAGTGGTTGCCTGTGGACAAGATGGGGTGGGAATAAAAAGAGACTGTAAAGATACAGGAAGAAATTTTGGGGATGATGGATATGTTCATTTTCTTGATTATGCCAAAACTCATAAAATTATAATACACTTTAAATATATGCAGTTTATTGAGTGTCAAGTACACCTCAATAAAACTGAAAAATAATATGTACAAGACACATCAGTTATTGACTGAGTAATGATTCGAGAAGGAGCTAGCAAACGGTCCACCAGCTTGGGTTATAAAAATTGAAAGATTAGAAGGAGTAGAAGTTTGGCAGCCACGGGTGTATGTCTCTTCAGTTTGCAGCCTGACCTTCATATTTGGCCCAACTAAATCCAAAGAGAAGTGCAAAGTGGGAGTCTAGAAGATCTTTAATATGGAAACCTCCTTATCCTACATATGAAATTGAACAGGATGGTCCCAGGGGCTGTGACAGCTCATATAAGTTCAGCTGCAGGTAGGTTAAACCACAGCAGTCAAGGAAATCGTTGAGCAGATCACTCTCTACTGCTGATAAAAATGGTTGGTTCCTGTGTGGGATAAAAAAGAAAAAGTGGGAAATAACTTATGTCTCAAGTTAGACACCAATGATATTAATGACCTAAATTTCCTAAATAATAATGCAAACATTCATACACAGTTTATTACCATCTCGAATCTGATTAATAAAAATAAGGAATGTGGTTGTCTCTTCTGCAATAGGTTATTAAAAGTGGTCTGGTCTCTTAGAGCCACCCATTGGTAACAAATACAAAAAGTTATAAAACCTGCATAGGTAAATTTTTATGAGAGTTTTGCTTTTCTAATAGAGTTTAAGCTCTTCAAATATCATAGCCATATAATTTTGTTTAAGGTCATTTTCTATTGTAGAAAAACACGGGGACCAGGAATGCAAAGACTAATGATTGAATCCTGGCTGTCCTACTAACATAATATTTCCTTGTCTGCAAAATAGGGATAATAGAAGTACCTGCCTGAAGTGGGTTGATGGTGGGCTCCCAAAATGTGTATATTCACATCCTAATCCCCGGAACCTATGAATGTTACTTTCTTTGGAAAAGGGGTCTTTGAGGATATAATTAAGTCAGGGATCTTGAAATGAGATCATTCTCTATTATCCAGGTGGGCCCTAAATTCAGTGACAGAAAAGCAAAGGAATATTTAAGATAGAAGAGGAAAAGAAGACAATATGAAGATGGAGGCAGAGATCAGTGTGATGTGGTCACAAGTTAAGGCAGCCGGCAACCACCAGAAGCCAGAAGAGGCAAGGAATGGAACCTCTCCTAGAGCCTCTGGAGGGAGGGACCTTCCTTGATTTCAGACTCTGGCCTTCACGGCTGTGAGAGAGTTTCTGCTGTCTTAGCCACCAAGTTTCCGGCAACTCATTACATCATCCTCAGGAAATCAATCCACTACCTCCTAGAACTCTAAAAATGGGAATCGTAGTACTTCCAGCATCGTAGGTTTGCTATGAGGATTAAATGAATCAATATTTTCAAAAGCACTTAATAGCATGCTTGATGCCTGGTAAGCACTATAGAAGTGTTAAGTAAATTTTTACCAAAAGAACAAACGGCCTCTCTGACATCAACACAACTGGTTGTTGATGACATTGCTTTTCTGGCCGTGACTGATGTACTGGACAACATAACACTGGAGCCTCTTGTTAGATTACCGAATCACAACGATGTTGAAAAAGTCTTCGTGCTGCTTTCGACCCCGAATGTTCTATACTAGGAATCCTTCAATTCTCAATGTATTTAAGCCCTTGCTTCTCTATTAGTTGTCTCTGCAGCCCCTTGATCCCTAAACGCAATGCAAAACAAAATGCACGGACCACAGGAGAAAACTACTTGTACTGCCTCCCTTGGGGGCCTAAAACCCTGGGAGGCCCCAAGAAAGCAGAAAACCCAAGGCTATTTCTCGCACCCACGTTCCACCTCCAGAAAACTACGATTCCCAGAAGGCTTTGGGTCCCAGAGGGGCAGGGGCGGACTACGAAAAGGGGCGGAGTCTAAGAGGTCGTTGGCCGATTCCATTGTCCAAAGCGGGAGGGGTTGCCCGGGCGGAGTTTGGGAGGAAACCGCCTTCCGATTGGTTGTAAATAGGGGGCGCACGGTTGGTACGGTCGGTTGGGGACCCTAGCCGCCACCGTCCGCGCTCAAATTTCCCGGGCCAGGAGCGTGGGGCCTGCTGGGAAGTGTCCGAGACGGTTGTCATCAGGCCCGTGGCGGACGCAGTGGGCTTCGCCATGCAGAGCACAGACTTGGGCAACAAGGAGAGCGGCAAGATATGGCACCGCAAGCCATCCCCGGCCACTCGGGACGGGTAAAGGCCGCGGCGGGCGGGCGCGGGCTGGAGAGGATGGGTGGAGCTGGCGAGGGGCGGGTCTGCGTCTTTGGACTGGCATTTGAGGGACTGTTGGAGAGCATCGCAGAAAGGGGCGCAGGGGGCCGGGTGGAGGTTCGGGTTCTGGTTCTGACCTACCCCGATTCCTTGGGTTCGGTGACCTCAGGAAACGCAGGTAGCCTGAGTGTCCATGTGCCCCGACGCCACGATCCTCGGAGACCCCTTCCCGGTCCGCCAGGATCAGCGTGGAGCAAGAGGCAGGTAGTCCTCAGAAATAGAAGAATTTGCTCTTCTGGTGCGTTCCAGGACTCTGCCCCTTAATTTTCATGCATCCCTATAGTATTCCTGGCACGTAGTAGATGCTCAGTAAATACCGGTTAACTATTGCAGCTGGAAAAGAACTGGAAAAGAGGAACAGATGAGGGGAAAGGAGAACAGTACATTTCCACCCCGTCCAAGTGCTGCAGTTTATCCATCCCTAAATATATGCATTCATCAACTATTTGTTCGGCGCCTAGGATGTGCCACGCTTCTGAGCGCTGGGGAACAGTAGTGGAACAAAACAAACTTCTGGTTCTCTGGAGTTTACATATTAGCATGTATGGGGCAGAGCAGGTAGGATTTACGTTCTAGAATGCAAGGTGGCCTAGTTAGGCCAGCATTGCTGCTGTTTATTCTTAATAGACTTTTTTAAAGGACGGTTTAGGTTTACAGAAAAATTGAGCTAAGTGTACAGATATACAAAGATTTCCCATATACCCCCTGCTCCCACACACGCATCGTTGGCACATTATCTTCACCTCCACCACCACCAGAACGGTGCATTTGTTGCAACTGCTGAACCTACATCCAGGCATTGTTATCACCCAAAGTCCACAGTTTACATTAGGATTCACTCTTGGAGTTGAACGTTCAATGAGTTTGGACAAATGCATAATAATGTATCCACCGTTATAGTGTCATACAAAGTATTTTCACTGCCCTGAAACTCCTTTTTTTTTTTTTCATTCTGTTCCCAGATATCTGTCCTTTTTGAGGCTCAGCCTCTCCTGTGCGACTTTCATGGAAGCCTTTGCCCCAAAGTGGAACCGTCTTGGTTCCAATTGCGACACATACATTGATCTTATTGCTTCTAACTCCCTCGGATTTCATATACTTTGTTGCATGTTGCATGAAACTTGACTTCATGTTTCAATGTATTTCTTGTTCTCGAAATTTTGTTGTTGTTGATCTTTGGTTTGCTCCTCAACAAATCAAGACTTTAAGTGCCAGTGGTCCTACACACGCCAAAGCAGGGTGCTCGCCACTGTACTGGCAGCTGCCGTCAGTCCCCTAACAGTGCTGCTGTCCCATCAACTCCACTGAATAAATTTTTTCTGTCTAGACTTGGGATGCTTCAGTAGGAATTTTTCTTTTCAAATTTGGAGTTTATGTAAATTCTACCCTACTTCTGATGTTCTGTAAATATTCAAAACATTTTTGCCAACCCATGATAATTCTTTCTTACTGTTATAAATATCTAGATACACATGCAAGATTACAAAATTGAAAGAAACAAGTTCATGTGCAAATGTCCTTATTTGCTTCTTTCATTAAAACATAACTTTTTGTTGGTTAAAACCCGTCATCATGGTGTTGAGAGAGCAAGGAGCACTGACTGTGGAGTCAGATGGACTTCAGTTGAAGAAAATTTCTATTTACTAGCTCTGTGACCTTGAGCAAATTCATCCCTAAGGGGGTAAGTGAAGATAATCGCACCTACCAGAGAAGGTCATTGCAGGGCGTAATGAACACTTTAAAATAGTATCTCATGCATTGTGGTGTTCAGTAAGTAGTTGATGTTTTTATTATGTTTAAGGACTGAGGAACTCTGTCAAGCAACCTGTGAGCAATTGAAAGGCAATTCTAAAATAAATATGTGATTTATTTGAAAAATCAGAAAGGCAGAATGTTGCTATTAATTGTGATTATGTGTAGATAGTAGGGTTATAATCAATTTTCTTTATATATCAGTGTTTTTTTGTATTTTTTATTATTTTCAACAATGATCATGTAATTTTGTAATCCAAACATAATCGACGTTACCAAAAAAAAAAGACTAGTGGGAAAGTCAGTTGCTCTGTCTGAGTTTAATCACCAGGGCACATTTTGATGTTATTGTCATTTTAGTGCATTTATTTCTTCCCTCTTACCTTTGACAATGTCAGAGAAAAACCAGAGCTGGACAGTGGTTAATGTGGTAAAAACAGATTTTATTCAGACTACTGCAATAGAGGAAAAGAGACCTCAATATAGAACTGGGCTTAATTCTGAATATGGCCTGGGCAAGTGGGGGCTTATAGCTGCAGGTGGAAAGTTATTTAGAGGGTGTCTAGGGTAGGAGACCTCTCTGGCCAGACCAGCCTAACAGGACTCTTGCCAAAGACAGGCCAGGGTGATAAGACGTCACCTGGGAGATGGAGGATGTGCCACGTGATCACATGTCAAGGATGGTCAGGTATTTAGGGAAGGGGATTCTGTTTAAACTGACTGAGCAGGGTTCTTGCTAAAGTTAGATTTTTATAAGGAAATGCACAAGTGGGGCCTACGAGAAGGTTTAGGAGCCGGAGCAAAGTTTGGTCAAGCAAAGAATCTTTGTCAGGGACTAGATAAAAATGAGCACTATAATAATTTTGCCGTTTCACCCAATGGGTCTTAAAAGCCTTGTTTAGATAAACTGAAGAAAATGTTTAATACACTTAATTCAATTTAGTATTTTTTAATGAAGTGATCATGAGGAAGATAGATGTTTCTAATATTAAAATTTGAAAATTCACAAAAAGTCAATTAAGATAAAAATTTTCACAATTTGAAAACTGTTGCAATAACAAATGGGTTATTCTGGTCTTCATGACCCAAATATACACACATATATTATTTTAAGGGTTTTTTTTTTTGTGTGCTGCAAGTTTTATAACAGCTTTCTTTTCAGCAGATATATGGTACAAGATCTAAAAAAAAAGTATTAACTTTAGACAAATACAGCTGAAAATAAAACTCGTGTACACTTTTGCTTTGGAACTCTGATTCACAAAAACAAAATCTCATTAGGATATCTTAAAATTAGGATATTGGATTGAAATTTTCCTTACATGTGGTAGCTTGTGACTTATGTAAAACTCAGTACTTTTCCCTAATTACATCATCGTTTTCAGCATGTGTCTATTGTTTAATGTAACAATTTACTCAATCAGAAATACATTCTTTTATCATATCTTGTCATCTATCACGTAATCACAATTTATAAATCTGTTCGTGTGTGTGTATGTTTTTTCAATGTCTGTCTTTACCACTAAACTGAAAGCTCCACTAGGGCAGCGCCCACATCTGTCAATTCCTCTTAGTTCAGAGCCTGACATGTTGTGAGTTTTCAGGTATTTCACAAATAAATGAACAGTAGCTCTTTGATAATGAACGACTTTCTGAAGCATTTTCAGACATCATTGTGGGATTGCTTCTAGGAGAGAGGAGATGCAGCAGCAGGAGAGGGAAGAATGGATAGACAAAACCTTCAGAGTTAGTGAAGTATACTTATAAAGCCATATTTTTCATACTAACAAGTAATGCCTGCCATAGAATCTAATGTGTGTTTGTTTTTTTCTTTCTTACAGAATTATAGTGAACATTATTCACACCACTTCTGATTACCTTCCTAAAGTTCTGCGATTTTTGAATGTGGCTTTTGATAGCTCAGGTGACTGCTTACTTGCTGGGGACCATCAAGGAAATATCTATGTTTTTGACTTGTCTGGAAACAGGTGAGTGCTACTTTTGATATTTACCTTATTCGATGTTATTAATTCACTGACTATATAGTATCTGCTATTATTCATCAGAAAAATTTATTAAGTTCTCACTATGTTTCAGGTACCCTTGTAAAACATTGTCTGATAGAAGTGTTTTGGAAGAAAATGGAAAAAGATAAAAAGATAATATGATTAGGTTTTTTTTTAGAGAATTGAAGTTCTGGTTTTAACAGTATCTCTAGTAGCTTGTTTTTCCTAAATTTAAAAAGTTATTGTTAAATTTTCAGTTACTATCTGGTACTTCATTAGGCAATTTAGAAAGAACACAATTTCCTTGTAGGTTTCTGTCACAGTATACAAAATCTAGGAATCTTAAAGAATTGATCCTCACTCTTCTAATGTTCCTTTGCTGAACAATTTAGTACAAAAGCAATTAGGTGGGACTGATTAAGGTAGGCAGCTGTGCCGTGGGGCTAGGTAGGAGGGAGACTAGCTAGAGAGTCAGAAGGTGTCTGTGCAGGATGAGGCCATCAGGGGAAAGATGGCGGCTTTGATCAAATGAGTAAATATACTGAGGATAACGGGGGCCAAGTTCTAACCGTGGGAAAGGGGAGTTACAAAACGTGGAAAGAGAGAAAGCTAGAATGAACCCTACGGTACTGGATTGAAATCGGTTATCTGTGAACTCCTAGGAGTAAGTGGAGGCGTGCGTATAAGAGAGTGAGCGAACTACTTGCTCACATACTTCTAGCTCTGTCCGCGCATAGGACCTGAGAGCAGCAACACCCCAGTGAATGTTACAACCATCTAATGCTCAGACCCCATTCAGTTTTGCCAGTTGTCTCAATGATGTTCTTCACAACAAAAGGATCCGCTGAGAATCAAGCAGTGAATACACACAGTGGCCAGTTCTCTTCTAAATACCACTGCCTGCTAGAAGGAATCAGGGATTCTTGTAAAAACGGCTACTTTCAGGATGGAGACAGGGAGAGGACCGATGAGCCTGGGGCATTCTGTAGCCAAAAAGAAGGAATCATTCAAAGAATGGTGGGATGTTTCACAAGGTCATAAGTGTCAGCTTGAAGGAGCTCCCTCTGGCCACATTGGAGACCGTTTGAGGATCAAAATAAATGATGATAATAACAGATCACAACCCATAGAATAAAATAGAAACCTAGGCATTCATGCTGCAATCAAATAGTTTAACGAGAGTGAATATTTGCATTCCAGTCGCAAAGTAACATATTAATTACAGAGGGGAAAAAATAATTTTATGGTGAAGAAGCCTGGCAGATACCACCTTATCAAATGACTAACGTGAAATTAACCAGCAGCAGAACAGTCAGAACTTGTGTGCTACTTGATAGTGTGCGGTGAAAAGCACAAGTGTCACTTCTGCAGTATTTCTGCCAAGGACATGTTGCC
Source organism: Pteropus medius (assembly GCF_902729225.1). Lineage (NCBI taxonomy): Eukaryota > Metazoa > Chordata > Mammalia > Chiroptera > Pteropodidae > Pteropus > Pteropus medius. The sequence goes on along the minus strand of NW_024354502.1, from coordinate 4,351,668 downwards.
TGAATCTAATCAGTGGAATCATCAGACAAAGCTAATTTAAGGGCATTGTCTAACAAGACTGGCCTGTAATCTTCACAAGGGTGAAGGTCATGAAACTTGGGGAAAGACTGAAGAACTATCCCAGACTGGGCAAGGCTAGACACACGACAGGTGAAAGCTTGATTCTCGACTGATCCTTTTGTTGTAAAGGACATCATTGAGACAACTGGCAAAATTGAATGGGGTCTGAGCTTTAGATGGTTGTAATATATAAATGTACTCTTCTGATTTTATGGTTGTATTGTGACTATACAGGAGAATTTCCTTGTTTGTAGAGAACATGATCTCACTAACTTATTCGCAAAATGTTCACAAAAAGAAGAGATCATATGTGATTTATTTATCTGTGGTTTACGGGGTAGAAATCTGTTAATTATGTTTCTGCTCTCTACTCTTGCCTGACCTACTCTGCCAATTCCCAGTCTTAGATCAACTGTCTCTTCTTTGCTCCCACTGCTAAATGAAATAAAAATAATTGTTGATTGACTCCATTACAGAATAATGAACTTCAACACCAGTGATGCTTAGCACTTCATTTACTTCTCTGTCGTTATTTACTTCTCCCATTCTCCTCCGAGTATTCCAAATCTTTACCAATTTCCTTGTCTCCTAGTGTTCAACCCTGCTCTTATTCTGACGGCCTCAGCCTCCTAACTCATGAGAAAACTGACACCTGCACGCTTTCCTTCCCCAACCGCAACCTCAAATATCCCTGTAAGTTAACCGTCCATACCTCTTTGCCACTTTATCATAAAAATAGATGATCCCAATTTCTTCCCTTGCCAATGTCCGTCTTCCGTAGCCACCCTGGGACTCTGTGCCATGAGTGTTCCTCTCTTTCATTTTGTCCACCGTCCCTTTCCTCCCTATAAATATTTGCAGCTGAGCAGAGCAGTAAGTGGCAGAGCTGAGACTTGAAATCAGGACCGTCTGATTGGAAAACCAGTCCACTGGGCTTCCTCCTCTTCGCCTAATCCGATCGTCTCTTCAATTCTCGTTTTATTAAATATTCTTGTCTTCCCCCAATTTTTTTCTTTTGCTTCAAGGTGCAACCTTATTCTGATTTTTCTACTTCTCTGATTATTTTCCCCTTGTTTGGCTGACTCTTCTTCCGGCGCCCGCCCCTTTCTTGTGCGCTCCTCTGCGATCTGTCCTTGGCCTGCCTCCTCCATGTTCCAGGTATTCTGTTCGATCATCTCACCACCGCCAAGCCTCAGGCTTCATTCAGCTGCCCTGTGAGTACCGTTAACTCAGATCGCTCCGAGGTTGGCCTTCCTGTGCGGTAGCCACAGTCCGCATGTGGCTCTGGAGCCCTTGGAAGGTGGCTAGTCCGCAGTCAGATGTGTTGTTAGTGAAGATATGCACTGGATTTTGAAGACTTAGTATGAAAAAAAGAAATGAAAATATCTCATTAATTTTTTTTATGAAATGTCAAAATGATAGTTTAGATACATATTGAATTAAGTAAAATATGTTATTGAGATTAATTTGACCTGTTTCTTTTTACTTTTTAAATGTGGCTCCGAGAAAAATTAAATTATATGTGTGGCCTGTGTTATGTTTCTTTTGGACAGCACAGCTCTAAATGTTTTGCAAGGGCCTTTAGCCCAACATGCTTAAAATCAGACTTATTTCCTACTTCCAAACTGTTCCTCTTTTGCCCAAGCTTGAAAACTTAATTTTTTTATACATTGAACTCTGATAAGCATTTAACATGTATGATTTCATTTAATCATTGTATATTTAATCATTACAACAACCTTGTGAAATGTCTTTTCTCATCTTCATTTTACACGTGAGGAATTCCTGATTTCTCCCTCTTCACCTACTGCTAGATGCATCACTAAGCCTCTGTCCACTTCTGACACCTCTACCATTTTATACCCATAACTCCGGTTGAGGTTCTCTGTAGTAGCTTTCTTAATGATCTCTTCTTCCTTGTCTCTCTGTCCATTTTTCATTGCTGCCAGAAATATCTTCCTAAAAGACATGGCTGATTATAATTCTGTCAGCTTCCCATTCTGTGTAAGTAAAAGCCAGACTCCCTTCCAGGGCATGTAGCACTCTTCGCGATCTGTTTTCGGCCTATTGGAATGGGAGCTCGTTTTTCTGGGTTTCATTTTCTTCCTCTCTAAGGACTCCTCCAACAGACAGTTCGTGGTCATCGGAAGAATTTGTAAGACTAATGCAGTAATCTCTCAATAGGTTTACTCTTGTTCAGCGAACAGCACAAGCCTGCACAGCGCTGGCCTTCGCTCTCCATAGGAAGTCTGAATTCCTCGTGGCATTAGCTGATTATTCTGTTAAGTGTTTCGATGCAGGTAAGAAGTCCTCCTATTTATCTTTTGATGACTGAAGTACACGAGGAGTCTGTCAATCTGTACAGTCTGAGGGAGTGCTCCCCACAAGACGCCCCTCACTTGAGGCACTAGCTGGAAGTTCAGGGTGACCCTCACGTCAGGTCAGCTGGCCGCAAGTTCAGGGCTCCCCGCAACTGCTCTTGGGTTTTGTAATTCACTGGAATGATTCACAGAACTCAGGAAAGCACTGTGCGTACAAATACAGTTCTAATGTGGCGAAAGGATTAGAGCCAGCCAACGGGAGAGGCGCCTAGGGCGGAATGTGGAGGCTCCCGTTGTCCTCAGGGCCACTTTACCCTCCCAGCATAGACGTGTGGCCATCCAGCTTTGATGTCCACAGCTTTTCCTAGGCTCATTGATTGGATGATTGCCCCCTGGTCAGACTCAGTTTCCAGCTCTGCTCCTCTCTCGGGGGGTCCGCTGATATCATGGTCGGCCTTTCCGGTTTGGCCAGCGCCCACTCTGCGGTTCCCTCCTCAGCATAAACCACCTGCTGTCACCCGAGGGCCCCCCCCGCCCCCGTGACTGAAAAAGATCCTCCTGTCACTGGGGAAGTTCCTACAGAGGACTTAGAGTTCCATAAACTGAACCTCTTCTTTAGAAAAAAGCTATCTCAACTGCATTGTTTTTTCTTGTTATTTAGAAATATTTGTAATATTTAGAAAGCTATATAAACAATAATAACAACAATAGTAATAGTGATAGCTAACACATAGAGAGTTTACTCTTCGCCAGAGACTGTTCTATGACTTTATACACATTAATTAATTTTAAGTATCAGAATAACCCACGGAGGTGGATACCATTATTATCCGCATTTTGCAGATGAGGAAACTGAGTCACAGAAGTAAGTTGACCAAGATCCCACAGCTTATAAGTGATGGAGCCAGGATTCCTAACCGGTAGACTAGCAGCAGGGTACCTGCCCCTAATCTCTACTTTGCTGGCACTGCGTGTGCAAGAGACAAAGCAGCCCTTCCTCAGCGGTGCCCCGAGGCCGGCAGCGTTTCCGTCCAGGCACCTGCCTTTCCACTGTTTTCTCTGCGTGTACCTTTTACCTTTTTCATATTCTAACAAATGCACGATCATCCTGTCTATATTGTTTCATGCAGTCATTTCTTACCTCATTAAAAATTCATACAGTATATTTAAAATCAGCACCTAATATTCGACTCTATAGGTGTTTGCATAATCCTTTAACCGTTTCCAGTTTTGGTTTTTCAAACACTGCTGTCGGAGAAGTTCTGCGCTCATCTGTGATTGCTTTCCTTGGATTCCACTCACTCTCTTCTTCTCTTCTTAGTTCCATCCTTTTATAGTCTCTTCTGTCTCTCGAATCCTCCCCAGTAAAGCCCCTTCCTTAGGCATTGTCCCTGCCTCCCCTGCTCCCTCCCTCTTCACTGCCAAGTCCTGGTTCTTCACAGCCTCTGTCTCTGGATTCTTACTCCTGCTCCCACACTTCATGCTCCTGAGGCTTCTGTCACCATGGTCGTGAGCAACGTCTGATTGTTTAAATCCTCTCTATACTCTCATCCTACTTCTCAGCAGCATTTAACACTTTGGATTACTTTGAGAGCCTTCGTTTTCCTATTCTCTCTCTCGGTTCTCCTCTCCCCTTCCTGACAGCTGCTTAGCGTTCTCTCTCCTGGCTTCCTTGAGTGGTTCCTAGAGTTTTGGATTTTTGACCCCATAAAAAAAAAAAAAAGTAGAAAAACTCACATAGGTCATCAACTTTTAATTTTGCTAATTGACATTGGAAAAACCAATATAACTTCATTTCATAAAACTAAGGACTTTTTAACATAAAGAAACTTTGAAGAATATAGTACTAGATTAAAAAGTCGTGCTTTAAATTTAACTTCATGAAAAACTCATTACGTTATTTCTATTTTTCTCATTTCACTGAAGACCAGTGAAAATTGATCATTAACTGAGGCCAGACTCAAGACTGGTGCTGGGAAACCACTGCCCCTCCCCCCGCACCCCCCAAGGATCATCTGTTCCTGTGTCTCTTGTTTCAACCTACTTTGCATCTTAATTTTTCTCAGATTTACTTCTTGCTTTCTGACTATTTTCCTCAGTTCCATCTTTCTGGAGGAAAAAATTCTGATCGGAAAATTAAAACTTGGAAACACAAAAATCTAAAGAGAAAATAAAAATCACTTATAATTTTATACCCAGTGATGTTTATCTTGAATAGTTTTTGGTATTTTTCCTGCCAGACTGTTTTCTCTACCTGGATGTTACACACACACACACACACAGACACACACACATATATGCACGCACATCTGTGCTCCTCAGAATCAGTTTTAAAAATCAAATTCATTATCTCTTCTTTCCACACTGCTAAGTCTGTTCCTGCTTCTGTATTTCTTACATCAGTTAATAGTATCACAATCTATTTATACAACTAAACTAAACCACTGGAGCCTTATCTCCTCTTTTATGTCAGCACATCCATCTGATCACTGAGTTCTCCTCCGTAGCTCTTGAAATTGTTCCTCTCTCCATTGTCACAGTCTTAGCTTAGACCCTCTGTATCTCCTTCCTGGATTATGACGGCAACGTCAATTAGTCATCTTGTCTAATCTCGGCCCCCTTTCCAGTATACCCAACATATACCTTCAAAATGCTCTTCCTGTAGCACGGACCGGATGTGGTACTGTCCAACGGGAAACTGTCCTCGGAAGAGAAAGCTCGGGCTCCCTAGTGCCACCCCGAAGGCCGTTCCTCACACCTCCGTGATGCCTGGGTTACTAACTTGCCCCACGCACACTTCATTAGCAAGCCGCAGGCTCCGTGGGTGCAGATACTAATGGGGTGCCCCATAATACCTAGCCATCAGCTGAATTAATTCTTGGATAATTTATAGTGTTTTCCCCATATAACTATTTTACTTTTTGCCACAGTCACCAAGGAGCTAGTTAGCTGGATGAGAGGACACGAATCATCGATATTTTCGATCTCTGTGCATGCGTCAGGGAGATATGCCATCACGACTTCTTCGGACACAGCACAGCTGTGGGACTTGGATACCTTTCAGAGAAAGAGGAAACTGAATATTCTCCAGTCTGTGGGTATACAAAAGGTCAGTGAGGGGGGACATCTTGGTCCCTTCTTCTCAGGCTACTACCTTGGTCGGCAGAATTTATAGATGATGTAAATAATGATGCACTTTGTCCCACGTGCCTGTGTTCTCATCTCATAACTTAGCAACAAGCAAAGCAAAGTGGCCGAAAGAACTGAAGATGCTGCCCGTGGCTACAATTTATAACTTACTGAGGTTTTCTTTTTAAATTATTATTATAATATGTAACTTCAACTTTAGCAAGTTGATAGTTTTCATTTAGCTGATTGGTTTCATTGTAGTTTTTAACCCCCACCATTTTGTTATGAAAAATTTCAAACATACAGCAGATCTGTAAGAATTGTACCATGAGTACATGTATATCCACCATCTTGATTCTGCTATTAACATGTTTCTGTACTAGACTTTCCTTTATGTTACTATACTGTTATGGATCTAACCATCTTTCTGCCCCTCTGTTCATTAAATCTTTTTTTTTTTTCATTTTTAAGTAAATTGCCAATGTCATTATACTTGTCCATATTGCCCATAAATACTTAAGCTTGCATTTCATTGAGTAGGGTTCAGTATTTGTTGATGTAAAGTTTGTATATAATGAAATGCATAAATCTTAAGTATTCATTTGTTAAGTTTTGACAAATACATACATGTTGGTAAACTGTTCAGACCTATCATTACCTTCATCCCAGAAAGTTTTGTCATATCCCTTCCCAGGTAAGCACTACTGTGATGCTTTTCACCACGGATTAGTTTTGTTCTAAAATTTCACATAATGGTATGTATAAAGCTATTTTCATTCAGCATAATGTTTTTTAGATTTATCTATGTTGTGTGTATCAATAGTTTGTGTCTTTTTATCACTGATCAGTATTATATTGTACATAGAATATACACTTGAAAAAAAATCACTTAAAAAACCATTCTTTTGCTTTTAAGGTTTAATTTTTTCTATTTTATTAGCTAAATACTATTTTCAGGATTGTATGAGTCTCATCGTGATTAATTATTTTGCTTCAGGTTATATAATACATGCAGTATTGCTTTTAATTTCTTGGTTATTAACATGAGCAGCCAGCAGTGCATGTCAACCAAAAATTTATTTTGTAGTCTCTCTGGAAATCCCAGAGTTACTTAGTTTGCCTTTTATAATTAAAAATAGATAAGAGTTATAGCCAGCTTATTCATCAGGGACTTATGCCAAATGTCTTAGTAGGTTGTTTCTCCTTTAATTGCTTTAATGCTTAAATTGAATTTTAAATTCTAAAGAAGAGAGCGCTAGGAGTTGAACCCACAATGGAAACCAAATTATGAAACAATGACGCAAAAATCATCTGTTCTTTTTACCATGAAATTAAAATTAGTTATACACTGGATAGTTGCCAATTTTAACCTTGCTTGGACATTTAGACATTTTAGTTTAAAAAAATAGAACTCAAATGTTAGTGATATGAAGATAAAATTAAATGTATGTATGTAATGTATATAAATAAATTTATTAAATGTATGTATAGTATGCAGTGTGCACATAAGTATGTTGTTCTAAAATAATAAAACAGCTTAGTCTGTAAGTTACCGGCAAATATTTTCTCAAAAACCAGCTAGTAAATATTTTTGGTTTTGCAGGCCAAGAGCAAAATTGAGGCTATTATGTGTACACTTACATAACCATCTAAAATGAAATAATTTAAAAATGTGAAAACCACTCTTAACTCCTGGGCTGTTCAAGAACTGGAAGTGGGCCAGATACTGCCATTCTGGCTTATTCTGTCGAAAACAGGAGATAGTCGTCAACTAATCTTGAAGTAAAACTTTTATTCTTACCAAGTTTTTACTAAACCTGTATTTTTATCCCAGGTTCTGATTCTATACTTTAAATAGAACTCTTGTGATTTCTTTTCTTGATGACACATGGTGACAGATAACATTCTGGGTCTCATTTTATATTGGCTCATTTAATCTAAAACAGTCTTTCTCCATTTTTTTTCCCATGACAATTTTTTTTTTTTTTTGAGAGAGAGACCAGACCACTTGTCTTGGAAAATGCCCCACATTCTGGATTTGTCTTACTATTATGTCATTTAACTTGTTCTGACCTCAGTTCATTTAGCAGCAAAGCCCGAACTGAATTGACATGAGATGAAATAGTAACATGTTTGAGTATGGGGTATCGCTCCAGGTCACCTAAGGGTTCCACATAATGTTATAGAATATGCGTCATAGTACCTTTCTCAAATTGGAAATAATTCTGAATCCTGGAACAAACTAGGCTTCAGATAAAGAACTATGGACCTTTGATTGCAAAATGTTTTTGAAGAACTTACCATTCCAACATCTTTCCACTGGTTTTTGTACCTAGCAATAGCAGTTATTAATATTAATAGTAATAGATACCAGTTGTTGAGTACTTACTATGTACCTAACACTTCGGTGAGTTATTTTTAAGCTTAAATAATCCTAAAAGGTAGATACTATTATCTTCATAGAACAAATGGGGAAACTGAAGTTCAGAAACAGTAAGTATCATGCACAGCGTCGCATAGCTTATGAAGGAGGTACAGTTTGAATCCCAGCCTGACTGACTTTAGTCATTCCATTACACCGTGCTACCTCTCGGGTAAACCAGTTACACCTATTCATATTATTAAATTTTGATTCTTTTGTTGGTGCTTGGAGGTAGATTAGTTGGCTCTTTGTTAGGATTTGGGAATAGATCCTGGGATTTCTGATTACTGTGGTTCAGTACGTATTGGAAACGGTTTTGTGATGGATATCAGAAAACATTTAACAAAGAGTGTGTTACAGAACTTGATTCAGTCTCTGTAAGCTCACGTACTTTTCAGAAATGAATTGGAGATCATAGGATTTTCACGTAAGAAAAAACTACAGCCCTATCTTTAGACTCGGTCCTCCAAAAGGTACATTTGGTTAGTGATTTTGAAGTTTTTTTGTAAGCTCTTTATGTTTGTCAAGAGATGACACTATCTAAATAATGACATGATTCATTAGGAACAATTTTATAATCATTAAAACCTGGCAATTAAAATCACAAATCTAGTAATGAATAATCATGTAGGCAATAATATATCACATCTTTTTCCCTAAAATAGCAGTCGATGCTCATCAACTTTTAAGCTTTGCTTCTCCCAGTAGGAATAAACTTTATTACTTTTCTAGAAGAATATTGCTAATTATAATAAAAATCTTAAGTCACTTTTTGACATCGGTTTTAAAGCAATGCATTCATTATAAATTATAATATATTCATTGCAAATTCTTTCTATATGACCTTCATATTATAAATGTCTTACTGAATCTTTTGGCAAAAAATATTCCAGATATCGTCTTTGCAAAGTGGGCCAAGGACAAAAGTGAGGAGCTAGATCAGGCAAGGGTAGTAGTTGAGCTAGCATTTTTTATTGCCTTACTAGTATTAATTCTGAATAGATTATTTGAACTAACTAGTGTGTTTCATAGTGTATTATGTGTGTGTGTATTATGGGGATTTTTTTTAGCGCTATTATTGTACAAAGAGGCTTTATATGTATATGAGAAAAACAGAGTTTTTGAAAACAGCTTGCAACTATTGCTAGGAAAATTGTGGCTTACAGTCCCCTGAAATTTATATAGTAATATCATTAACTATTAGAATCATTTCTTAACTGTATGTATATAATAGGCCGGGCCAGTAACACAAATTAGATGCAAGGTTGTGGAAGTGTTTTGTATAGGTGCCTTATGAACCTGTTACTTTTGTAACACTGGGAGAGGCCATGCTAGATCAGAGTCGATCCTGCTTTTCCCCTGGCGTCATTCTGGCCTGCTCCCTCTCGTTTCTGTGATGACAGTTGCATTCAGATTCTAAATGCTCATCAGACACTCCTAACTGGGTTAAAGATGCTGAACGCTTTGCCCCTAAAGAATGTAGCATTCCAAGAAAAAACAGGCTTCCTTCTTAAGCTAGTAAGATTGTGAAGGTGTGTGACAACTTAGGGATCAGAATGAGAGGCCACAGATTCTTGAAGGTGCCCCGCCTCCGAGTGAGTCCCCGCTGCTCTCTTTCCAACTCAGAAACAGTCATGTATTTTAAAAAATAATAAAGCTTGTAAAGACACACCAGTAGAAACAATGACAAATATGTTCAAATATAAAGTGTTACAATAAGTTGTTTTGGTTTTTTTTTTTGCTCACATGTCTGAGACTTTGCCTTGCCTTTCCCTGGAGGAGACAGGCCACAAATCAAATTAGGGCTGTTCTGGATGAGACTCAAAGAATAAATAGCTAAAGATGTAACCAAGAGTCAACAGCCGTGTGAACTGTCTCAAGCTGTTTGAACGGATTTATTTTGAGAAGATGGACAGAGATAGTTTGTCCTTAGGGTATTGATTTCTTCCATTTTCTTTTCTCCTAATCCTTCCTTTCTTCCTTTCTTCCTTCCCTTTCTGTTTTACACAGATGGAATGCAAAATTACATTCGAGGCCATTGGACCTCTTAGGAGATGATGTTAGTCGGTTTTAACAAAATTTAATATTAAGTTAATATTTAATATTATCAGAAGCAAGCATTGTTTAGTGCTTATGTAATAGGAAAAGAGAAATGAGGAGACTAACTGAATGATATTTGCAGTTTGGCTATCAATTTGTCTCCCTTGTCCATTAAATAAATTAAATCTCTAATAAAATATGTATTTGTTTTGAACTTCTTACTTTTTTATAAATAATGCTCAACAAACATTTATATACATTTATCTTAAAGTACTTCGCTGATTTTTTTTTTCCCCCCGAAGGATTAACTCTGAGAAGCAAATTGACGTTCAAAAGAGATATACATCTTTAAGGCTGTTGAGATACATTGTACAATATTTCTGACCAGTTTTTACTGGCAACAGCAGTATGTCACAGTGCCTTTTTCCTACACTTGTACCAACTTTTCATGTTTAACATTTATTAGTAGTTTGTATTTAATATAGTTTTATATTAGCATATAGTTATAATACATATACTAATATATGTATAGTTTGTGTATATACATATGTGTGTATGATTTTCAGTAAATTTGGTACACATAAAATGGTATCTCATTATTTTCATTGAAATCTTTTATAAGGGTAAATATTTTTAAACTGTTCCTCAGTATTTTATGAATTGCCCAGTCATTATTATTAACCTATTTTTTATTTAAAGTTCACTTTTCCTTTTTAGTTTAAACTGGTATGTGAAATATCACTATTATCATCCCCTGTCAAATACTGTAAATGCGTTTTTCTCTAGTTTAAGAAAAAGTAATTTTTAAAAAGGAAAATGGGCTACTTGGATCATTTTAAATTGAGCGAGGGCTGTATGGGCCTTTGTGAACAATCGCTTTTTTCTCCCGCCTTTTAGGTTTTCTTTCTGCCTTTGAACAATACCATCCTCAGCTGCTTTAAAGACAATTCCATATTCGCCTGGGAATGCGACACTCTTTTTTGCAAATATCAATTGCCGGCCCCACCCGAAAGCTCTAGTATGTCATACAAAGTGTTTGCTGTGACCAGGTAATGTGCATTTTAATACACTGAGAATTTTTAAGAAATTTAACTTCCAGTAAAATTTTACAAATTTTCATTCAGTATCTTATTGTCATATGAGGAAAACATTTCCTTCAAACTTACATAGATCTATAGAACTTTTTTTACTTTATTGTGTGAATTTTCAAATATACATAAAAATATAAAAGGATATGAAGTCCTAATTATAGTACTCTCGTTAGCTATAATCATCATCAATTAATAGACACTCTTATTTATAACTCCACTTACTACTTCTCTACTGCATTGTCTTAAAGCAAAGCCAAGCATATCATTTTATCCATAAATATTTCAATGTGTGTCTAAAAGACCCTTTTTGAAATATAACCATAGAACTATTATCACACTTTTAGAAAATAATCATTTCTTAATATTGCCATACGTCTAGTCATTATTCAGATTTTCCTGATTTAATAATTTCTTTGTCTAATAATTGTTCTTCATGGTTGGTTTGCTCAAATCAGGAAAAAAACAAGATTCACACATTGTCTTGGTTAATATTTCCCTCTCTTTATTTTTTTCTTACAGTTTATTTGTTAAAGAGCTGGTTGTTTGTCCTGTAGAATTTTCTATATTCTGGGTTTTACTCTTTGCATCCCTGTGGTGTTATTTAACATGGTCCAGTCTCATCTATATTTTCTGTAAAGTGGTTGCACCTACATTTTCTATAAAGTGGAGGTGTGTCAGTTTTGATTTGGGGGCAACAAGACATTTTGTAGTTTGTGTACTTTTGTCAGGAGGAACATGGAATTCTTTCTCTTGTGATGTTAGTCATCACTGACGATTGTAACCTAGATCTAGTATTCATCAGAGGTGCTACAGTATTCATTAGAGGTGCTATTCTAATTCTGTCATTCCTTCTTCCCTTATTAACGAGAAACCTTCTATGGAAAGAAATTTGCTCTCATCATCTCTTTGGTTACTTTATAGTTTGTAAAGGAAAAGCAGAATAAATGCTTGATTTCCCCCTCTTTTTAAGAAAATTTTTTTCAAAATAATGAATTAGTTTAATGGCATCTACCCAAAATGGCCGATGAAGCTTTTTGTCTTTAATCTTTGTAAACTCATGGGTTTAAATATAGTCGGCATGATTTAATTCATTAAAAGTTATTCTCAAAGACAAGGACCTATAAAGTCAAACCTATTAAAAGGCAGAGAGTAAAATGGTGGTTATCAGGGAATGGGGGGTGGAGGGTTTGACCGATGGTGTTTAAGAGTACATACTTGTAACAAGTAGCAAATAAGCTATAGAGATCTAATGCACAGTGTAATATAGTCAATACTACTGTACTGTAATGATAAAATGTGATCAGTATTGCTTCAGTGCCAATCATATTACAACCTCTAAATGTATCAAGGTAACACTTTATAAACCTTAAATTTACAAATTATAACATGTCAAATTTATCAAAAATTTTTAAAATTATTCTTAGTGATGCTCTCATCACTTCTCTCATCATTGACCAGCGGCATCCTCTTCAAGTTGGCTTTGAACCCTTTTGACATAACTCCCAGTTGTCTGTTAGAGCTTCTGCTTTCATTCTTTGCGGTCTGACAAGATGTTCCTGGCTTACCTTGTACATTTTCTGTCACAAACTTTGAATTGGTCATTTCTCTTAGGAGCCTGGGTTCATTTTAGTGGGAAATGATATTTCGAGACCTAATGTGGATGACGAGTACTCATTGGGTTGGTCATTTTTTTCCAGGTCTTTTCAGTGAAAAGAGCTACGAAATAGGTGTTATTTCCTCTCTCACCCTTTTCTTCTGTCATCAGTAAATCCCATCAGCTCTACCAAAGTACATCTTGAATCGGTCTACCTTTTTGCCCATTGCCACAGCTATTACCCCGGTCTCTTTCAGACTACTCTAATAGCCCCTTCATTTGGTCTCCCTGTTTTCAGTCTCATTTCCTGAAGTCAGTCTCTACAGAGCAGGTAGAGCGATCTCTTTAAATCATTCAGGCTTTCCCCTGCCCTTAGAATGTCATCCAGAGTCCCCACCATTCCCCCGAGGCCTTTTGTCATCTGGCCCAGGCCTCTCTCTCTGCTCTTCTCATTTCCTCCTCCTCCTCACACTGTTCCTGCCACTCTTGAATGTGGCTTCTCACTCCTTAGAATTTACCTACCCTATTCCTTTCTCGGCGCTTTTGTCCCGCCCAGTCTGGAATACTGACCAGCTTGGAATTCTTGCTCTGCGTCGCATGCCTGGCCTGTTCTCTTGATTCGGGTAGCAGACCTTCCTCCTTTCCCAGCTCTGCACCACCTCATTTTATAGCTCTTTATAGAATTTGTCAGCTGAGATCAAGTTCATTTGTTTGCCTTCCTTAGACTGAAAATCCCATAAGCGCAGGGATCTTATATGTCTTGTTCATCACTGTGTCCTTGGAACCTAGAATGAAACCTGGCTTATAGTGGACACTGTACAAGTCTGGTGAAGGAATGAACAGTAACCTTGCAAGTCAATACAGCTTATTCTTTTTGTACGTTACAAACATAAAGTAGCTTTCTTTGAGCAGGAAAAAAGTTGGCGCTTTTTAGTTTTTCATATAGCAGTGCTGTACCAATTCAGTATAATCATGTGTGAAATATAGGAAGTTGGATAGTGGTGAATTTGAGATTACACTATAAAATCTAAATGTACTCAGAAGCCCCCAAGCAAGTCATCAAACAAATATCTGTTAAGCTTGTTTCTTAGCACAATAGGTAAAAAATATATATCCTGTAAACCTGAGCTTTCCTATGTGGTTGTTACTGGGTGCATGGGACCATTAATAAAAAATGAAATGAAATTAAGAACTAATTTCCTCGGAAGCACTAGCCCTACTTAAGTGCTCAGTCACATGTAGCCGGTAGTGACCGTATTGGACAGCGTAGATACGGGACATTTCCATCTTCATACCGGATTCTATTGGACAGTGCTGCTATAAACAATTCGTCTGGTCTTAACTTCTCACCTTTCTGTTACGTAGAGATGGCCGAATCCTGGCCGCCGGGGGCAAATCAAATCACCTTCATCTGTGGTGCTTGGAAGCCAAGCAGCTCTTCAGAATTATCCAGATGCCTACTCAGGTTCGAGCTGTGCGCCATCTAGAATTTCTGCCCGATAGTTTCGATGCTGGTTCTAATCAGGTTAGTGCCGTAAATGCAGAACATTCTACTCGTTGATGAGTCACGTCAGTTTCTGTACTATAATAGCTCTCTCGTTTAACTGGTACCCTGATTGTTAAGGGGATTTGAAATTGTTCGTATATCATTGTTGTGAAGAGGCTAAAATTGAAAAAGATTTTAAATTTTAGGTACTGTATGTTACTGACAAAGTGCCCTTTTTCTAAAATCAGTATACTTTAAATTTGCGCCATACTCCATGGTTGACAGGATGCTCGAGCATATTATTTTTTCTTTGATCCTTAAAAAATTCTTTGCGCATTCTACGAATTACGATACTAAAGCACAGAAACATCATATGACTTCTCAACACCCCTTTAATTGTAATTATTAAAGGTGGACAAGAACTAAAATTTTCTCACTTTGTTGTACTATGTCTTGTCTGCTCTAACTGGTCTGTTCCCCTAATCCTGTGACACACGCTTTCTTTGTATCTCACCTTAGCTTTCAAAGTGCTTCCCCGCTCCCTCGCCCCACACACCTTTTTATTTTTAATAGTTGAATATAGTCAGACCCCAACTTTTGTATTTTAAATGGACTATGGGATCTTTTACTTTCACGAATGATATCTATATGTGTGTATTTTATCAGTAGGTAACATATTCTCATGGTTGAAAATAAAAAGTATAAAAGGCACACAGTAAAATCTCTTACTTCTCCCCCATTTTCCCAGCTATTCGCTCTCCAAACCACTGTTGTTATGTTTTTCCCACCTTTCTAGACAGCTTTGCGCCTTGCTTCTTTCACTTAATTTGCCTTGAAGGTAGTTCGATGTCACTATAGAACTTCATTCTTGGACACTTAACCTGTTTTTATCCTTTTCTATTACAAATAATGCTGCACTGAATAACTCCGTGCACATCCTGTCTGTAGGATAAAACCCCAGAATTGAAACAGCGGTTATCAGTGTTGTCTGCATCTGTAATTTTGACAGACCTTGCAAAATTGCCCTGCAGAGAGGGTCGCGTCAGCTGTAGATGAGGGGGTTTCCTACAACCTGATCAGTGGAAGAATGTGCTTTTTCGATTGTCACATTCCAACTGCTTCCAACTACCTCCAGACTGCAGTCTTTCATACAACGGACATTAGCTTTTCAAGCAATCACACGGTGGCACCGCTTAGCAGCCACTGGCTCTGGAAAAAAAATCTATGCATAGATAAGGCAGCAGAGGGGTTTACTTGCTTAATCGTTTTTAGTACATGTTTTTAATTTTTGCAAATTATGAGTTAAAATTTATTTTTTCGCCTTAAAAGACTAGCTTTCCTCTTATCTTTTCACTATCCTTCACCTCACAGACCTGTTCCACTCCGCAAATGTTAGTTACAACACCAAAAGCGGATGGACAGTGGGGAGCCTCACTGAGACACGGGTGTGTTGGGGCAGCGGGATGGATATTAATTCTGATCATCCCGTGGGAATGCAGAAGGGATACAGACCCTCCACCCACCCTGCTTCTGACAGCCGCTGTGGAGGTCAAAGTTAAGAATTGTCTGATCATCTCTGTTCCCTTTGTAGGGATTGCTGGAGGTGTGGCCTGCCTGTGGGAAAGGGGGAGTCTTCGGTGACTTTCCATAGTACCCCAGGATGGGCTCCTTGCTTGTTCTGGTTAAAGCCAGGTTTATCCAGACCTGAGCAGGGCACACCTCCATGGGCCATAATTAGGGATTTCAAAGTATATAACAGCTCTTCGTGTATATAATCTCCCCGACTGTCCTCCCCTCAAAAAAAACACATATATAAATACACACATATAGATGCATACACACTTGTGTGTGTAGTTCGAGACATTTGATTTTTAAATGTGTTTTTAGGAACTCATTTTTTTCTCTATTCTTAGGTTCTTGGAGTGCTAAGTCAAGATGGTATAATGAGATTTATCAATATACAGACTTGTAAACTTCTCTTTGAAATCGGGAGCCTTGATGAAGGAATTAGCTCATCGGTAATTAGCCCACATGGACGGTACATTGCATCTATTATGGAAAATGGAAGTCTGAACATATATTCAGTTCAGGCTTTAACGCAAGAAATAAATAAGGTATGCTCTCAAGTAAATAATGTCAAACTTTTTAAAATTTAAATGTATCATTAAAAATAAAATCTTTATGGTAAGATCTTCTAACTTCCTTGGACTTTATCCATTTTTCTGGATATATTTTTTTTGATCTTACTCCCAAAGCCACATCTCCAGACTTGATTTTTCTCATTGATCCTCCTTTCTTAAATTTCTGTCTTCCTAAAGGGCATCTATTTGGTGTCCCTATCCCATGCAAAGCGCCCCTCCTAACCTTCCCAGAAGAGGCCTTCAGTTCCAGCCTTTCCTTTTCTGTCTCATGGGCTGGAAACCTTGGAACACTGACCGCTCCTGCTCCTTTGTTTCCTAAAGCTGGTCAGTGTGAAGTCATGTCATTTCTTAAGTCTGAAAAATCTGTGTATGTGCTGCCTGTTCTCCATTCATATTAGCCATCCTCGTCTTAGTTCTCGTTAACCGCTCTTGAATAACAGTAATTTAAACAGGTGTACAAAACTCAGAGCCCTCAGCGCCTGCCTGGCCCATCCATCCATCTTTTATGTAGCATTTTTCTAAAATAATATTTTCATTATCGGTCCTAACATCATGCTACTTTAGTGGATTCCTTCCTTTGGCCCATTGCATTAAGTCCAGACTCTTCCACCTGGCTCTCAAAGTCCTCTCTGATCTGGTCCACTCTTTTTATGACATTAAAGCATGGAAACATCGAATGTGTCATTCGGACATATGGGGTATTCCTTGTTCCTTGTCCTCATATGAAAGGAATCGGCACTTTGATTTCAAAAAAATTTTTTTTAAGCACACATTCACTTTGTCTTTGATTTGGGTCTGGGCTAATTACTCCTTAAGGGAACATTCAGCAATAATGGTCTCAAACATTTAAATACCTTGTGGAAGTCATTGTACTTGAGTCGTATTTAGAACTTAGAAAGCCTGAGATACCTTATCTGCTCATTTCCTTTGAACAAGGAAGAGCCTTTCATTTCAAAGGGAGTATTGTTCATGGAGAAAATGTTTCAGTGGATTATTTTACCTTAAGTAGGTTGGAGTCATTGGAGTATATTTCTCTGTTTGATCAGCCCCATAAAAATGAGGTTTTGGAATCTTAGCCATGCTCTCCGAACTGTCTCTTAGGCCTTTGAGGCAGTAAAGGACTAGCAGCCACCTCTGTGCAGATTGAAACATGTAACTGAGGACGGAGAGGCAAGAGTTCCAGGCTTCTAGAGGACAGTCATCTGGTGGTTTCCCTCAGCATGATTTTACTTGAGCCCAAAGAATATTACGGTGCTTCTTTCAGCATTTAGAGGGCCGTATGTCTAACTGTGCTTTGTCTGCTGCAGGGTATCATCATACTAGTATATCATGCAAGTGCAAAAATGGATTGGTATTCTCTGATTTAAGGCCAACCTTCGTAAAATAATTAAATTCTATTTGTTGTTGTTAATCATATATCTTTATTGTCTTCTTCAAAGGAATTTGGGAGAAATTTGCTTTGATTTGTTAGTCAACTGGAAACACTGGATATTTTATTTACTTTTTAGCCTGAAGATTAATATATTAAGACACATTTTTTTTTTTATAAAAAAGGTTGGTTTATTGTTGTTCAAATACATAAACTGAACATTCAAACATCTTAAAATTAAACTTTAGAAACAGAAGTTTAACATTCAAACAGGAGTATAGTTTACAGGGAACACCCAGAAGGTAATCTGTTGTCTAATCCAAAATATTGATAAATGTTGACCAAAACCAATTTTGGAAATCATATGTTAACAGGTCTATTTTCCAAAGATAACCACTGGATTTTTTTTTTTTTTTTTTTTTCATTCAGCCACCTCCTCCTTTAGTGAAAGTGATTGAAGATTTGCCTAAGAGTAAACTGACTTCTGGTGATCTTAAGATGAAAGTAACATCAGGAAGAGTACAGCGGCCAGCAAAATCCAGGGAAAACCAAATACAAACTAGAATATTAAAACAAGACCTGACTGGCAAGGTTGACAATAAAGAGGTAAAAATATGTTATAATTAAACTTGTTTGTCGTGACTGCTGTAAATAAGTATCATGCTTTCTAGGCCATCATCACTCTTCCCTCTCTTAGGAATTAGAGGAAAGTTATAGGAAGAGAAGAAAGTTGTAACTGAAATTATAATATCCCTTTTAAACTTTATAATACAAAATTAATACATGTTTATGGTTTTTTGAAAGTCAAAACAGGATAGAATTGCACTATCCAATATGCTAGCCACTAGCCCCACGTGGCTGATGAGTACTTGAGATGTGGCTAGTCTGCACTGAGATGTACTGCATCTGTGAAATGCACATCAGATATTGAAAACTTAGTATGACACAATGTAAACTATCTTATTAATTAATAATTTTATGTCGATTATCATTAGAAGCCGTCATTTGTGGCTTACGTTATCTGTTAGACAGTGCCGGTGTAGGAGGTTATAAAGGGGAAAAATAAAAGCATACGTTTCTTCCTTCCTGTTCCCTGACCTACCCTTTCTCTCACTCCCCAGAGGTAACCGTTGTTAGCTGTTGTTGATATCCTTTTAGAAGTTTTCTGTGCTTATATAAATGTGTATATCTACATCAAAGTAACCATATTTTAGCACTGTTCTATATTTTGCTTTTATCACATAAGAGATTGAATATCTGTTTATATTAGCACATATAGTGCTACAACATCTGAAAAGTATTTATTTGCGTAGTATTGCATTTCTGCGTATACCTTCATTTATCTAACTAGTACTGTGCTGACCAGCATTTAGGTTATGTCGTTAAGTATGATGCGGTGGATTTCCTTGTGCAATTACCTTTGGACATCTGCACAAGTGTATCTATAGAAGTAGAATTTTTAAGTGAAGAGTGTGTGCATAAAAATTTTGATAGTAGTAGCCACATTATTCTTCAAAAAGAGTGTTGTACCAATTGGCCTTTTTGCATTGTTCGAGATGATCTGTTATCATGTGTGTGCGTGAGAGAAAGAGAGATTCACTCAAGAAAAACTTAGAAACAACCAAAATGTCCAATTGTAGGTAACTAATCATATACATATGGTAGAACTATATACTAGAAATATAGGAACACTTAAGAGAAAAGAGAAATAATTATAGTATGTTAAACATAAAAAGCAAGCTACAAGAACTACATGCTTGGATGTCAATTTGATTTAAGCAGGATATGAGTATCCGTGTATTCATTTTTAAAACCCCATAAGAGACTAATAGCAGAATTACATTTGAATAAATCTGAGGGGTCGGGGGGGGACACACCAAAGATGTAAAAATATTTCTTATTGTGTTGTGCTCTGCAGTTGGAAAGCCGCTGCACCTTTTCAGTTTTATGATTATGTCACTTACTGGTATTTTTTTCTTTACAGAATGAATTGTCAGATGGCTTAAACAAAAAGCGTTTACAAATCTTATTAAAAGGTTATGGTGAATATCCAACAAAATACAGGTATAATTTAAATTTGTTCATGTTAAATCAGTTTGTTTGTTTGTTTTTAGGCGAGGCAACCCTTGGTTGACCTCACAGATTGCAAGGACCTTGTCAGCTTACAATCCTTTATTTTTTATTTTTTCATTTTTTACGCCTACAGCACCTGGTCTTCCTAGGTGGTCTCTCATCCAAGTACTAACCAGGCCCGACACTACTTAGCTTCCGAGATCAGACAGAATCAGGCCTTTTCAGGGTGGCATGGCCATAGACTTTAAATCAGTTTTACTTCCCACATTTTTCTTGGTTAAAATTATATTTTCATTTCAGAATGTTCATCTGGCGCTCTCTGCTACAACTGCCTGAAAATCATACTGCATTTAGTAACCTAATAGATAAGGGTATTCATGTGGCATTTCTCAACCTTCAGAAGAAATACCCCATCAAAAGTAGGAAACTACTCAGAGTGTTACAGAGGTATGTTCGGTATTTTGCAGCAATGTGTATCTCCCCCAAAATATTTATCATAAACAAATGAGAAAATAGTAATTTTATAGTGGAGAAACTCAGCAGATAGTACCTTAACCAAGAGCTCAAATTTAAAATCAGTGATAAAACATCAGTATGTCGCATATCTCTCTTGTGGTATTCTTGCCAAAGATTTATTACCTCAGTCTAATCATGCGAAAACATCAGACAAACCCAGACTGAGGGACAATCTATAAAATAACTATGTGGTATTCCTCAAAAATGTCAATGTCATAAAAGATAAGAGACTGAGGAACTCTCGTGGAAGAAACTGTGATGGTATAACAGATAAATGCTGTGTTGCATCCTGGATTGGTGAAATGAAAAAAAATGACACGCATAAAAATGACATTATTGAAAAAAATGGTAAAATCTGAATGAAGTCTGTAATTTAGTTCATAGCCTTGTACTGATGTTAATTTCTTAGTGTTGATAATTGTACTACATTTATCCAAGATGTTAACATGAGAGCAATTTGAGTGAAAGGTATAGAGGAACTCTCTACTATTGTTGAGAATTCTCTACTTTTGTAAGCTTAAAATTATTTCAAAACAAAAAGTTTAAAAACAAAAAAGGAAACCTTAAAAATATTAGAAATAAATGTAGGAGAATTATAATTCCAGAGTAATGCATGACATATTTCTTCTAAGCATGACAAAACCAGAAGAGACCAATATGAATAAAAATCTCGATAAATAAATATTTAAATAGAAAAAAATCTATACATATAGGAAAATTTCCAAAGTTTTACATATGTAAAACTAAGAAAATATATGCAAACCATGACAAATAAAAGACTGATATTTTTAATATGTGAACTGCTGGCATAATATAAGTGTGAAAAGGTCCAACCAATAAAAAATTGAAAAAAGATTGAACATATAGGTCGTAGTGGTAGAAATGGCTCTTAAACATGAAAAGATACTTAACCTCCCTCGTAATAAAAGAAATGCCAATTCAAACTACCTTGAAAAAATATATATTTAACAAACTATATTGAACTACCATCTCTTAGCTAGATTAACAGTTCAAAAAGAAGGTCGATAATAAAATATGTTGCTGAGAGTAAGAATATAGGCATCACCGTACACCGCTAATGAGAGTGAAAGTGGACACTTTTTGTAGAGAATAATTTGGCACTGGCTATAGACGTTATGAATGCACATGTCATGTGACTTGGTAATTCCACCTCTAGGAATTATCCAACTCTGTATTCCCATACGAGGAATGATGGACATGGGGTGTGACATTAAGTGTAGTATTGTTTATTAAAGATTGGAACCAACTTAAATGCCCTGTAGGCCAAGTTAAAGAAATTAAAGTTGTATCTATACAAAGGTATCTTGCATCTGTAAAATATCGTAAAGACACTCTACATATACTGATGTAAACTCTTTCCAAGATACCATTAAGTGAAAAATGCAAGGTACAGAATGATGTTTATAATATTACCACCATTTGTCATTTTTTAAAAAGGATTTACACTTTCAACAGTGGTTCTGGGGATGTGAGCTAGACAATAGGTCTAGAAGGTAGAATTTTCATCAAATATACCTTCTATGTTGAATTTTTTTTCATGTGAATGTATCGTTTATTCAAATAAGTTTTAATAATAAACTGTTTTCCCGTCTTTATTTCCTTATTTTATTTGCAGAACCCTATCTGCATTAGCTCACTGGTCTGCCATCTTTAGTGACACACCATATCTTCCGCTCTTAGCCTTTCCATTTGTAAAATTATTCCAGAACAACCAACTCATCTGTTTTGAAGTCGTCGCTACTCTCATAAGTAAGTAAATAAGCATTAAGTGATGTAACCAAGAGTTCATTCTTATATATTTTCCTACTGTCTTTGTAGCCTTGCGACATTTAACAATTCTAGTACGAAACAATCAGATATAGAGCATAAAACAGAGTTTGAACATTTACACGTAAACCTTTTTATTTACAAGAAAATTTGGAGAGTTGCATTTTAGAAGATACTGTTACAGGCTGGATTTTGATAGTAAGAAGGAAGCAGATGCTTTACTTACTGAAAGTCAGTTATTATTCGTAGGATCGTAGTGAGTATTTAAAGCATTTAGCATACAGCGCCTACCTATCGTGGCGAGTGCTGGCTGCTGTCCTCATTCTCATACCCACAGCTAACATTTATTGAGAACTTTCTGTGTGCCAAGTACCATTCTTAGTGTTTTGCCTTTATTAATTCATTTAACCCTTACGACAATCCTAGGAGGTAGATGTTATCATTAACCCCTTTTTATAGATGAGGAAACTGAGTTACAGAGAGCTTACATTTCCAAGGTGAGCTTAATCGCAGAACAAGGATTTGACCCAGGCAGACTCCAACTGGTATTCCCCAGCCATTGTGTTTATTGTCAGCATCATCCTTTATGCTGAAAAGTGAGTCATTTTTTTCATGTTAGTAAAATCAGGTCAGTTAAACAGTTAATAAACTGGATTCAAATTATAGATTGGTTTAACAAAAATAACCGATTTTATACGTATTTTTAAATTACTTGAAGTGTTTTTCTTGTATAAAGGAGGAAGGAGACAAGCACTTAACTGTAACAATAAAATTCTGAAAAATGGAAATAAAAAGATCCAAGCATACGTATTGTGAATATTTTATCTCTCTTTACATTTTTTTGTTTATTTTATTACACAGTATTTGCTTTGGTAAATTTTTACTGATGATTGGAGAAAATATAGGAGAATATACCCCCCAAAAAGAAAATTTACCGGTATTTCTTTTCCCCAGAGAAAATCTTTGATAATATATTAGTGAATTTCGTATAAGAGCATTTCCCCTAAATCGTTAAATATTCTTGAAAAAGATAATTTATTGCCTGCATAATGTAATATTTCATCTTATATGTATACTATAAGTTAGTCACCAACTGCCAGACTTCTGAGTTTTTCCCTAATTTTTTCACACTTTTAAGCTGTTTTTTATTTTTGTAATCATACTATTATTTAATATGCTATATACATTTCCTTTATTTTTATAAACTTTGTAAACATTTTATTGACTGTAATATTCCATAATGTGCATGCAGTAGTGTAATCTGTTGGGCATTTAGGTTGTCTTTAATTTTTACCTATTAAAAGTAACAATATTATAACTATCTTCTCATGCAAATATTTATTATGATTTCTTTTGCATCGATTTCCAGAATTGGTATTATTAGGTCATAAAATATGAATAATCTAATTGATTCTCCAAAAGGGTTGTACTAGTTTGCCCTCCCCATAACACTAAGAGTTTTAAAAGGAAAACAACAACAACAATAAAATGCCCTGTTTCCGGAATCAGGAATGCTTCGGGAAGGTTTGTTTAATTGTTTGTTTGTTTCTTGTTGACTGCTCTGAAGAAATTGGCAAGTTCCTATTAACCTAAGATACTGTATGAACATGATGGAATTTTAAAGGGTTATCTAGCATTTGAAGAGTTATCATGTTTTTTCTTGATTAATGGGCACAATGCAGGACATGAATTGTGGATGCATTTAAGAATTGCAAAGTCCTTTGATAATACAGAAAGGTAAAGGTAAATTTTCCATTTTTTTCTTTGTAGTCAATTGGTGTCAACACTGGTTTGAATACTTTCCTAATCCTCCTATCAATATTCTTAGTATGATAGAAAATGTTTTGGCATTTCACGACAAGGAACTGCTACAACACTTCATAGATCATGATATAACTTCCCAGGTAAGAAGTATCAGGTTTTTAGAATAGCATGACTTATTTTGGAAGCTAACATCGGTTCTGATAGAAACAAACAAGATTTTCTTGAAAGACTCTAATAAAAAAATACTGCGATTGTGTTTTTAACAATATTTCATTCTTTTTCCTCATTAAACCGCTTTCCTGAAAGTCTATAAAGAAGGGTCCAAATTAAGGTAGTTCTTTTCATAATTACGTTTTTAATATAATGGTTTTAATAGCTAAACCAAACACAAGACAGTATTAGTGACGGCTGTTACAATGTTTCCCTAGAAAACTAATAACTTTTTTCTTATTTATTTCAGCTGTATGCGTGGCCTCTTCTTGAAACTGTGTTCTCAGAAGTGCTGACAAGGGAGGAGTGGCTAAAATTATTCGACAATGTCTTTTCCAACCGTCCTTCGTTCCTCCTGATGACCGTGGTAGCCTACAACGTATGTTCTCGGGCTCCTCTGCTCAACTGTAACTTTAAAGATGATTTTGAGGTAAGCTGCCTTGTTCTTAGGTAATGGTTCTCAAATGTCATTTAGTTCAATTGAAAGGTTCATTTACTTGGTGAGTACCTATCGTACGTGAGGTACAGGTGCTAGGACATAGGAAGATAGTGGCGAACAAGTGGTACCACATTTGCGCCTTCCTCGGTAGGCAGTGTAATAGGCAGTTACAGCAGACTGTTAATCTTAAAATCATAGCTTCAGAAAAGAATCATAATATTGGAGTTTTGTGCTTTTTGTCTATATAAAGAATGTTTAACAGTTGGTAGTTGTTTATTCCGTGCCTGATCTTATCGGTGACCCATCTGGTCTGTGATAATCAGGGTGCTTATCCATATGCAGAATGGTAACTATGAGAATTTTGAGATTTGGCAGGAAAGTGACTGAAGGCAAGCCTTAGGGGCGGCTTTTGAAAGGAGAGATTCTTTTGGTAGGATGACTTAAGTTGGGTATTTTTTGTTTGTTACTTACTTTGTGGTTCCTGTCAAATTAAACTTTATTTATTCTTCATGTTCACAAGATACACACATAGAACAAGAAAACGTGGACACATTTCAGATATTTTTTAAAATCAAACTAATTTATCTTCAAAGGCTAATTTATTTTCGAATTTATTTCAGATTTTGAAGGTGAAAAATCCAGGTAGAAGATTTTGTTCCATTCTTCTCCTATTATACGTGAAGCCTTCATCTCGAGTTAAAATGTAAAAAGTATTATTTCAAAAGTTTATAATAAGGTTGTGAAATTTTTTACATTTTGACAATATGAAATTGAATCATTTTAAAATTCGGGTTAAGAAAAACTTCAGTGAATTTGAAAAAAAAATCCTCTTGAAGATAAATTCACATTTTCAAACTCCTGTTTTAATTCTATCTTAACTTGCTTTGTTAGGTAAATCTTGATTTAAACACAAAGTTTTCTTTCAGTATTTTTTTCACCATCGGAATAACCTGGATATAAGTGTTGTAATTCGAGAAGTTTATCATCTCATGGATACCACGCCTTCTGATATTCATCCGGACAGCATGCTCGATGTTTTTGTAGCACTGACAAAAGGACAATATCCAGTATTTAACCAATATCCAAAGTTTATTGTGGACTATCAGACACAGGAACGAGAAAGAATAAGGAATGATGAATTGGATTACTTGAGAGAGAGGTAATCATGGAATAGTTCTACAATAGAAACAATCCGTTATAAATATAAATAAGAAATTTGTTTATGAAAAATACATGTTAAGTATTTGTGTAAAACCAATTCAAAGGCTGAAAATATCTTTAAAGATATATAATTCTTACATAAAAAAGTAAAACGATTCTATTAATCGGGTATACATTTTGTGCTTTGGTTATTCTCGGATTTAAATTACTCATTTTCTTGTTTGCATTGTCATATAATAATAAATAGTATCTACTTAAGGCAGACAGTTGAGTCTATGCAAGCCGAAGTAGACCAGCAAAAAGTTGAAGATGAAGCTTGGATTCAAAAACAAGAACTGCTTCAGAAAGCTGAAGAAACGAGGAGAGAAATGCTCTTACAAGAGGAAGCGAGGGTCATACAGCAAAGACAGAGGTATGTTTTAGTCTGAAAAAGTCTGGACCTGTGAGTTAGTTGAATTTTTATTTTCTTTGAATTTTCATTATAGGAACAAAACTGTATGTAGTATTTACTCAGCTGCGGTATTTCCAGTAAGCAAATATTTAAGTTATTAAAAAGAAATCTGTGTACATACAACTTTTCAAAAAATTGGAATATAGTAAAATGTAATTCTAAAGCTGTCCCGAACATGATGTAACTGTGCACTGATTATTCAGAAGTAATACAAGATCTAAGACACTGTGGAGGACATTATTAGAAACATTATCCTACAGCGGGCAAAATGCTTTGTAATATAGTGCTGAATAAATCACTTTGAAATTGTATTTTAACCATATCTGTGTGACCTGAAAATTGAATCATAAAACGGTTATCTCATTATGCATTTTATACTTTGGAGGACAGGGGAAGAAGTATTAAATGCTTATTCAAAAGTAAGTTAATAAGGTAAAATGTGTAAATTAATTAAGATTAAGAGACGAGTGTTGAGACGAGCCTAATTGTTGGTAAACTCACTTCTTCTATATGTGTTTATTGATTCTTATGTTTGAGTAGTACTTTCTGAAACATTTCTGATGTAGGTTAAAGTGAATTACTGAACTGACCCACTAGCCTTTTACTAAAATTCTAAGAGAATAAGCATACGTAATCTTTGGTAATATTGGAGCATTTTTTTTGGCATTCTTCCTTCAGGTAAAGGATATCAATTGTATCGAGATGGTCTGAGTAGTGGACCTGTTAAGAACTTTTCAATATGAAAAGGAGAGCCAATTGCATGTGGACCACTTGTCATTTTTATAAATGTAAACTTATTTTGTAATTGGGCATCTTTATTTATATAGTATAAATACAGTTTTATTACAACGGCACTCATTAAATTGGGAAGGTAGACCAAAATAGATCGGCAGGCCTTTTATTGTTGCGAAACATTTTTCCATTTAAATCTATATCGGGCAGTGTTTTTATTTGTTCCTCTTGATGTATTTTGTATTTAAGACTAGCTGCTGTGAAAAGGGAGCTGAAAGTAAAGGAAATACACTTACAAGATGCTGCAAGAAGGCGTTTTCTGAAGTTTCAGCAAGATCGACGTGAAATGGAACTAAGAAGACTGGATGATGAAATTGAGAGAAAGGTTTATTATTCTTAGTACTCGTATATTATCTCCACTTACTCTCATTTAAATGTAACGAACACCTTCAAGTTAGATATTACTCCTGGAGTTCACAATGAATGCTAAATAATAGCCCTTTTAATTTTACTTTTTCCTTCAGCTTTTCTCACTTTCTTTTGTGTTTCATTAATGGTTAAATATTTTAGAAATGCCAGGAAAATTAGTCAAATTGACTAGTGTCCCTGGTGACTGTTTCTCTAATAATAGAAGTATTAATTAACCACTTAGTTAATTGTGAGGTAGGGGAAATACTCTTCTTTAATGTAACAGTTTATACATGGCCAGTATAAAAAATTTTCCATTATAAAATAATATGGAGTTAAAAATGGACCTTCTTTACTCTTTTCTTATTTCATTCCAAAACATAAACTATTTTAAAAAATAGTTATATACATTTGTGTAGTACCCCATTGTATGAATTGTCATAGTTTATTTAGCTAATCTTTCCCTATTGGACATCTACATTGCTTACCGTGTTTTGCCATACAAAACGGTGCTGGGTTGTACATTCTCAGTACAAATCTTTGGTATTTGCACACATACCTTTGTCGACTAAATCCCAAGGTATGCCAGATCGTCCTCCAAAAAAGAACCCACTTAAGCTGTTTTAAGTGTATAAGAATAGCCATTGCTTTGTCTATTCCTAAGCACACTCACTGTTCAAGTGACAGCTTTGTAATATTTGTTAACTAGTAGGCCTAATTGCCACTATTAGTCTGCCTCTTCAGAGTTTCCTTCCATATTTTCAAATGTTCATCATTTCAAATAGACTTTGAAAATTTTATCACTTTTTCTCTGAATTCCCATCTCCCCTCCATCCTATTGGAGTTTTTATTAAGATTGCATTGACTTTATAGAATAATTTACGGAGTTTCAAAACAACTTTTGGTAAAATCCTAAATATTTTTTAAGTATTTTTAATTCATCTGTATTAGAAATCTATTGTGTCTTTATAGCATGAGATAATACTTTTTTGTTTGAAACCAATTAATTTTAAATTGGTTTTTTAAATTAATGATTTTTAAAATTCTCTCATCTAGTAAATTAGGTTGATAATTTACTCTAACCTCTATTTTAAACCCTTTGAGAGAGTGGAAGGTAATTTTTTGGTCAAAGAATCCTATGAAATCCTTTCAGTGGTGTGATCTGGCCTCTTCCTACCCTTCCAGCCTCCTGTTCTTCCATGCCCCTGTTCTGACAGTGAGCCCTGATGCTGCTGAACTGCAAAAGTTTCTCTACTCACAGTTCAGGCACCAGCAGGAAAGACTGTTTGAGTCCAAAGTGACACATACAGGTGACTGCAGACATCTGTTAGCAGCAAGTAAAGGTGACCTGTGTTTGCTCTGGCACATAGCTGTTTGTGTGCCTGAAAAGGAATAAGTCAAAGAGCTTCTGTAATTGATATTCCTAAAAGCATTTGTCATGCCAGACCTCTCCTCCACCTATCAGCATTATTTCTGCTCTTGCTTTATAAACTCAAGTATCCCCCCACCTTCGAGCTAGCTGCTTTCCCAGTAACCTTCTCAATTTGAACTGGCTGCCAGTTCGTTGATTTTTTGGCTCCATGGATACACGTCCCACGATATTGTCATTTTTACTCTTTGTTTCTCCTGTTAAAGGTATTTGATGATGTGTCCTACCTTTACAGTATCTAACACTCTGCCTTACGAATGCAAGTAGTATTGCAGTTATTAAATGTTTACTAAATAAATGAACGGGGTCAGATGTCTGGTGGGTTATAGTTTGTGTTGTTTTGTTTTTCCGAAACACGTTATTTTAACTCCTAAAAAATGGGGACTTTCAGCAGCCAAGTATTTAAGACAGTTCCTAAGATTTCCTATCTAAAGAGTGCTTTATCCAAACCTTCTAGTGTGTAGCAGTGAAAAGCTTACAAGTAATCAGATTTTGCAGAAAGGTGAACTTTAAATTAACCAAGTCTAAGCAGGGCAAATACAGGTTAAACATGGAGTTACTACTTGCCAAACCAAGGTTATATAAGTACAGAAGTTTAATCAAAAAGAACACTAAATAAATGTTATATTTAAGAAAATTAACATTCTGTATTTTTATCCACCACAAATTTAAATTGCTCAAGTGTTTCTAACTCATAATATTGGCGAATGTAATATTGTAAGAACTGCCATCTGTTCTGCTAGTCTGGGTAGATGAGCATATGGTAATTGTGCTTTATTTTTTATAAAATTAAGCTTAACTTTAACTCAGATACTATTCCACAGTGAATGTTAATATATTGTCAATTACTCTGGTTTTAAAAACCCCATACCTGTTATTTGAAACACGTTTAGTGGGTTGTTCAGATTACAAGATTACTGAATCTACTAAAAACAAAAATTATTTTGTAAATTTTTTAGGGGTATTCACAGTTTGTTGTTTGGCCACAGGTATATATGAGAGATCAAGAAATTGCTACTACAGTTAAAGACCTAGAAATGAGACATCTGGAACTCGAATCACAAAAAAGACTTTATGAGAAGGTACAAATCAGCTATTTTCATTATAAGATTATTTTCAACATAAGAAAAGTAGGGTTTGTACAAACTCTTTTTAGACTGTATTTATTCATAGTTATTTAATGTTCATTTTATTTGTTTATTTAAGCAAAAAAAAATAGTGTCACCCAGGATTGTAAGGTAGCCAAAATGTCTGAATGTACACAGTTTGTTGTAATTCTTTAATTCACGTTTCTCTTAAAACTTAGTTTAATCTGAAGCACCAGATGTAAGCCCCAGATTTTGCCTCAGGACCTTCTACCAACTTACTGTGTATTCCTATATCTATGTCATAGTGACTACAAAATTATCCCAATACTTCACAAGGACCTTATAAGGTAAATCAGGCGAGAGTTGTAAAGTACTTTAAATTTGAATTTTCTAGAATCAGCAAGTATCTACTTAGTGGATGTAATTCAGTTTCCAAGACACTAGAAAATTGGGAAAAGCATTTTGTTACTCATTTATTAAATGTCAAAACCATAAGTTTTCACTTCGTTCAACTCTCCTAAAGTAAGATTTTGAGTTTGAAATTAGTGGTAACTGCAAATACCTAACAGGTAACATACATATGATTGTTTGTTATTCATATTAAATAAGATTTAAAACACATAGCATTCATTCATACCTACAATACTTTTTAAGTTTCCACTCTGAACTTCTAGAATTGAGCCAGGGATTTAAGCTTTGACTAAGCCTCCTCTGATTTTGATATATGCAATTCATTTGGATTAAGCTTTAGTTTACTTTTTACTGTCTTGTCTTTGGGGGAAGAGGGTGAGGTGATGGCACTAGGAAGTATGATTTCAGAATTCACAGAAAATTTGCAAGAAAAATACTAAGAATTTCCAAATTTTTTTTTCCATATTTTCTAATATTAACATTTTGCTAAATTTGCATTATCTTTCTCTTTCTATCTATATACATATACACACACACATTTTTCTGAACTGTTTAAGTTGCAGGCATGATGCCCCTTTGCCCCTAAATACTTCGTTGTATATTTACTAAAACCAAAGAATCCTCATTGCATAACCACATTACAGTTATCCAAGTTAACATATCTGTTGCGTGAACCTTATTCATGTATGACCAGTCGTCCTGAAAACATCTTTTAGAGCAAAAGAAAATCTCAGATAATCCTTTTTTTCAGTTCCAATCCTTTTAGATTGGAACCATTCCTGAGCCTGTCTTTATATTTTATGATATTAATATTTTTGCAGCATATAAGCCAGATATTTTGTAGACTGTCCCTCAACATTTGTCTGTTGTTTCCTCATACTTTGCACTTGTGGCAGGAATGCCACAGAAATGATGCTGTTTCTTTCCATGTATCATATCATTTTTGCTCTTTCGAAGGAAGTATTTATTTAAGCAAACCCATAGTTAGAGAAGACTTACCCTGTTAAATAAAACTAACTTACAAAGTCATGAACTTTTATCTGGTCAGTTAGATACAGTTATGCTGTTACCGCCTTTTTCAAATTCACATTAGTGATTGATTAACACTTCATCTGCCAAATATATCTTACATTAGGTTGATTAACAACTGTTTCTAAACAACTTATATCCCAGGAAACAAACAATATTGGGATTACCTCTCTTGGAAATATGAGCTCAATGTTTCAAATGTATCTACTTTGAAAACAATTTTTTTTTTTAACAAAAGATTAAAATTAAGCACAAACAAGCAAATACTGACCTACGATCTAGTATTTTTTGTCTCTCTGTCCCTGTCTTTGTCTCTGTCTCTCACGCATGTGATCCTTCTCCGTGGCGTAGTGCCAGCTTTGCAAAGATTGCCATGAGGATTAAATGAGTTAATAATGTATATTTCTGTGTCAGGAGTCCCCAAGACTACTGTCACGTTCAATGATTTGCTAAAAGGACTTACAGAACTCAGAAAACTGTTAAACTCATGGTTATGGTTTATTACAGTGGAAGGATACAGATTAAACTCAGCAAAGGTTAAAGGCACATAGGATGGAGTCCAGTAGAGACCGCTTGTCCTCTCCCAGTGGAGTCATACAAATAGTTCTTAATTTTGCCAGCGAAGATGTATGACAACACATATAGAGTATTGCCAAGCAGGCAAGCTCACCTGAGCTTGGTGTCCAGGGTTTTACTGGGGGTTGATCCTGTGGGCATGGAATGTGCGTGTGGCTGACCTTCGTTTCTTACAGACAGAAGTCATAGTGATATAGTGTGGCCCAGGGCTCCCGCCATAAATCACATTGTTGGCATAAGCAGAAGCTATCAGGCATGGCCCAAGGCCCCAGCTATACAGAGACATGCTTATCAGGCAGGATATTCCAAGGGCTTAGCTAGTCAAGGGCTAATCTTTTCTTTGGAAGGTGCAGGATTTGGTTAACCCAGGCTACTGCGGTAACCCTTTACCGCACAGCGTCTGATGCGTGGCACTGCGTAGTTATTAGTTTCCCTCCTTCCCCCTTGGCCTAAAATGCTGTCATTTTACAAAATGAATTGATGGCTTCTTTCCCCAGTCTGCTTCTTCAAGCCACCACCCTGGCTTCATCCCTCTACCCTGTTTAGATTTCCGTTGTTTTCCTCCTTAATCTCTACACATACCTTGTTTTACCTCTTTATGGCGTAGCTAAAATTCTATATTCTATTTTTCTTTTTCACTTAATAAAATCCTTTTTTCTAAATGTCTACATGCCTTCCTGGTTGTCATTTGTAATGACTAACGATGAACCGTAAGTTAACCTTTTTTCTCTTCTTGGATGTTTAAGTGGTTTACAATTTTTGGCAGTAAACTCCTTCACACATATATTAGCTCTACATATAACTGAAAACACTTTTATTTTTAACTAGTTATAAAGATAATTAGGCCCCAGTAATGGTTAGAAAAGCAGAAAAAATCCCTCAGTAAATAGCTGCTGGTGCTCACTTCAGCAATAAATAGGACATAACTGCTGGTATCATCAGTAAGGATGAGTGAGATTCTTTGGTACATGCAGTTGGTATTTTTCCTCTTTAACTTAAGTCTTCATGGATACTGTTTGCTATCTGCTCCCCAAGCACGATGCCCACTGGCACGCCCCACTCCCTTGCCCCTGCCAACTACTGGTTTACTCTGTCTCTACGGATTTGCCTATTCTGGACATTTCATGTAAATGAAATCATACAACACGTGGCCTTTTGTGACTAGTTTCTTTCATGTAGCATGATGTTTTCAAGGTTCATCCATGTCGTAGCTGGAGTGAGTGCTTTTTTATTTTTTGGCTGAATAATAAATATTCCATTGTACGCATGGACAATATCCATTCATCAGTTGGTGGATATTTGGGTTGTTTTCGTTTTTTGGCTATCATGAGTAGTACTGCTATGAACGTTCATATGCAGCTTTTTGTTTAGACATATGTTTTCATTTCTCTTAGATATGTACCCAGGAGTATAGACTCCCAATTTCTCTACATTCTCGTGAACAATTTTGATTGTAGCCGTGCTAGTGGGTGTGAAGTGGTTTTGATCTGCATTTCCCTTATGACTAATAATGTCATATATTCATTGGCCATTTTTCTATCTTCTTTGGAGATCATGTGGTTAATGTCTATTCAAAGTGTTTTCCTGAGCCATATTTTCTTGGTTTTTAATATATCATGTAATATTTTGGTAAAAACTAGACATTTTAAATAACATAATATAACAAATCAGATTCTTCTCCTTCCCCAGGGTTTCTTGTTGTTTCTTTGCTTAGTGACTTTTCTGAATTAATTCTGTAAAATCTCTAGTCTTTGTCATTTGTAGCCACTGAAGTCTCTATTCAGGTAGCTTAGTGATTGGACAGAGATTTCCTTAGATGCCTTCAACCTCTAGTCTTTGCCAAGGGTTCCGTGTGCATGCTGTCGGGGCATGCCTTCAACACTCGATTTTGCAAAACCTCATTTCACCGCAGTTGAGAGTTCAGGATGTTCTCAAGTCTAAGCATTCAGACAGCCCTTAGCATGTGCACAGCCGTACACATGGCCTTAGCATGTGCATGACCATACACGTGGCCTTCTAGAGCCCTAGGAATCTATGAGAGTTTTTCAGAGACCCCTGTAGATATCTAATTCCCCAGCTTGCTCCATAAAGCTTTATGATTAGCCTATTGTTTGTTCTGGATCCACTGCCTCTGGCAGCCAGTATATTCAATGGTTTCCTCCGATTGTTTTCAGCAAATGTCCCCAGGGAAAAGGCATTTGGAAGTAGGTAAGTTCTGAGTCAGGTCACAGAAAGACAGTCTTGGGAGTAGAGTCCTCCAGAACTACTAGATCATTTGACAGTTCTCTGGGAACAGGACTTTGAAAAAACACCAGCCGCATTTTGCCCCTCCATTGGTTGCCAGGCTACTAATGTTCAAGACTAATGCAGACCTTAAGGGTTGGGTAGAATAGGAATAATGCAGATTAAAAAATGCTGTAAAGCTGGCTGTTCTTAACCAGGATTCAGCCATTTTATGAATAAATGCCCCCCACCCCCAGATTGCTACAAGCCTTCAGTTAATTTCCAGAGTTCTGAAAAAGTTGGTTTTGCCAGGATTCTCAATGTTTTATGGAGGAGAGAATTTTCAGATTCTCTTATTTTCACTGATGTCACTGATGTTTGATTTTATACTTTGAAAATTAGATGATTTACGGTTTTTATTTGTATGCATATTAGTATTCTGGGGGAAAAGAAAAGTCATTTTTGTGTTCTAGCATTATTATATAGACCAGTGATTTTTTTTCAACAGAATTTTACTAGAAATCAAGAAGCTGTTGCAAAAGAAATGAGAGAAGATGCAGACGCCTATAGACGAAAAGTGGATCTTGAAGAACACACATTTCATAGACTGTTAGAAACAGATGAAACTCAGAACCAAAAAACTCAGAAGGTAAAAATATGGTAAATTTAGTGTACATAAAGAGGGGGAAATTTCCTTCTGTCATGTTTTAAAAGAAGGAATTCAAAATTAAACTATAAAGTCGAGTTAATTCATTTCTTTGCTTCGGTTCTCACAGTTCCTAGAATCTCACATTATGTATTTACAAGTGACTTACTTCATTGACAGCCATATACATGTGTCTTTTATACTTTTTGAGAATTTTAAGACTTAGAAGAAAATACAAAGGAAATAGTAACTTTATAAATTGTAGTATCTTACTGTGTTATGTCTCAGAAATTGCCCCTGAGTAAATTAGTTTTAAATATCAGGCTTCTGTCTGGCATATAAGCCAGCATTTTCAAAGTGTAGTCTCTAAAATATTAATAACTGTTATTCAATAAAATAGGAGATGACAAGAATTAGAAATGCTGTGTTACAGTTAGGTTTTTTTCATGCCAAATTTGAGGATATGGTCCATTATGAATCTTTGAGAAAAATTCCCAAACTTATTTTATACAATTTCTTGTGGAGAAATTCTGCCTTAAATGAATGAAATAGGATTTGAGACCTTCAAGAAAGAACTTTTTCTATCATCCCTTGACCAGCATGTTAAGTGGGTCTACGGCAGGGCCGAGCCCCGGTCCAGAACCAGGACCGGTATAAGAGTTCCCCACATCCAGCTCTGCAGCAGTTCCTTGGCCGATGCCCCCGGAGTATCCTACCTGTCTCTTTTTCCTTAAAGACTTTTCTAGTCTGTAAGAATGGGCTCTTTTGACTCCTCTTCGAAGGGTCGAATGTGGAAATTGTTTAATCCCGCCTGTCCCTTAACACAGATGTTCGCAGCCATGGCTGTACATTCAAATCACATGAAGGGGCTTCCTAAAAGTGCCACTCTCCAGCCACCCCAGAGGTTGGATTGATTGGTTTTTGTGGGATCTGGACATCACCTTGTTCTAAGCACTCCGAGATGATTGTAATATGCACCTAGGGTTATGAACAGCCGCCCTAGACACTTGGAGACATTAAGAGGGTAAATTGTAATTACATATAGTGTGACTTTATGACTGAAATTTACAATTTTTCTTAGTTAATTGAAGAGAACTTGGCTAAAGCTGAACAAGCATGTGTAAATACTGACTGGCGAATTCAAGCTTTACATAAACAAAGATCTGATGATTTACAACGACACGAACGTTACCAGGAAATGGCCAAAATCCTTCGGAAAAACAGAAGGAAAGAAATAGAAGTATTAAATGCAATGATGGAGGAGGAAGCTAATAAGGTAAGAATGTGTTTTAAACTTCTTATGATTGATTAATCATTTAAATTTTGAAATATTACGGAACCAAATGACAGAGGCATCAAACCAAATAATTTTTTGTTGGAAAATATCATAAAGATGGTCTAATTTGAATAGGTATTGCTCAGAGAAGAAGCCCAATGTTGATGCTACCTAAAAATGACTAAGCATCTTTCTCATTTGCATTCGTATGTCTCAACTTCTCAGCTTCCTGGATTTGTTCTGGTTGATTGCATAATATTTACCAAATTCTTTATGCTTAGAACATAAAAGATTTTGTAGTTAAGAATTATGTATAGTTGCTAGTAACAAAAACCAAAATAACAGTGACTATAAGCAAAATAGAAGTTTGCCTTTTTCACATGAAAGAAGTCTGGAGGTAGGCAGACCAGGTGGTATCTGACTCCAAGGTCATCAGGAAACTGCCTCCGTCGACCTTTCTGCAGTACTTCTGGGTCTGTGTCTTTCATTCTCAAGGATACCTTACTGTCCACGATAACTGGAGTTTCAGCCATCACATGAACATTCCATTCCGCAGGAAGAAAGTAGGGCAGAAGTGCAAAAGGTTCCACCTCCCAGTTTAGACAATTCCTTTTGAACTCCTTTCCAGAAGTCCCATATCACATTTCTAGCCACATTTGTCTGCAAAGGATGTTGGAAATGTAGTATTTTTAGCAAGAAGCATTATCATCCCAAATAAAATTAGAATTCTGTTCCTAAAGAAGAATCAGAAAATGGGTTTTGAGGAGACAGGAGTATAAATCACACATTCATATCTTTTGGTTTATCCTCCCTGAGCAGCTCTGGGACTATGCTCTGGCCATTGTAGACACAGTGGCCTTCCCTGAGGGCAGTGACGAACTAGGGAGAGATCAGGAACTAGGTAACTGGCTCGAGTTTATTCCTCTTTCTGCTGCTATATCATAATGTCTTTTCCGAAAACTTTTCATAATATGTTTCCTTCAAGTCACTATTCCAGTTTCATTTTCCTCCTACCTCATCCCAGGGCTCTGAGGCCCTATGTTATAACCCTTTCACTCAAGGAAAATTGTGGTGGAAGCCTACATCTTCCAGGTAAGGATCGCTGACACTAGGACTAGACTGTGTAAAATTAAGTGCTGGTCTCCGTTGGGTAAAATGGTATTTTTGACAGTAGACTGAGAATCGTAAGGGCTGTTCATGTTATGCAGAGAGCCCCTCTTGCTATCTAGTGCCCCGGGTTCTAAAGCTAGCTCGACTGTTGTGTGGCCTTGGAGGGTCACTCAAACTGCTTCCTCATCAGTAACAGGAAAGGCATGGATCTGTGGTACCCCCGGCCCTAATGATTCTTTAAAGTTTCTGTTATTTAATGCATATTTAATTCATTAGCTTTTCTATAACGTAAAAATGTTATGTGTGTTTGCATATAAAAGCTGTAGCATCTCTAGAACATTGCTAAGCTTTAGGACTTATATAGTATTTTAAATTGATTATTTTAGTTACCCCTTGAGCTAATTTTAAGATTATTGTTTTCTTACTTTAGGAAGAAGAAAGTAGGTTTTTGTTTTAGGGGTTTTTTGTTTTGTTTTTTAAATTTATTAGTTTCAAGTATACAGTACATTGGTTAGACATTTATATAGTTTATAAAACGATCCCCCTAATTGCTCTTTCTCTCCTCTGGCTCTCTACCTAGCCAGTACATTAATGCTAACTGCATGGCCTATGCCCATCTATCAACTACTAATTTGTACTTCTTTAACCCTTCACCCCATTCTCCCAGCCCCCAACCCTCTGCCCTCTGGCTGTCACCAGATTGTCCTTTATTTTCGTGTTTTCAATTAGTTTGTTCTTTTTGCTCCTTAGATTCTGCTTATAAGTGAAATCATATGGTATTCATCTTTGTCTGGCTTCTTTCACTTAGCATAATAACCTCTGGGTCCATCTATGAAAGTAGGTTTTATTATGTAGTCATTATGCATACCAGAGCTGGACAAAGAATTCATTCCACATAACTTGACCATAGCTAACACTGCTTGTGAGAGACAGGAAAGTTGTTAAGAGAGTAAATCCTAAGATTTCTCATCACAAGGAAAATAATTTTTCCTTGTTTTCTTTTCTTTTTATTGTCTCTATATGAGAAGATGGAAGTTAGTTAAACCTGTTGTAATCATTTCATAATATATATAAATCAAACCATTATGCTGTATGCCTTAAACTTACACAGCGACATATATCAATTATTTCTCAATAAAATGGCAGAAAGAAGAATTCATTTTCTGAATTTTGTAGACTTTATTATTAAGGCATAGCATTCAAATTAAATGAAACAGTTGCCATTAATTTAAAAAAACTAGTTTAATCCCATAAGATTTGAGTTTTAAAATGTATTGAAATGAATGCTTATTTCAATGACAGTGAGGACCTGTATTGTGGGCACACGACACTCTGAGGTACCGAGTGGAACATCAGAAGGGCCTCGGGCCAAGGCAGACACCCAAATTACCCTAACACCAAACAGACCCTCCGTGCCTTGGGAGTATAAAAGGCAGTGCAGTAGAAAAAACACAAGGGCGTCTTCCACTGCAGGAACTCACATTACCACAGTTTTTATGTGATTTTCTTTCACTTATTTGTATTTAGTGGGAGGAAGCTGAAGAAAAAGACTTTTGTTTGAAATCAGAAAAGAAAGCTTCTGCTCTTTCAGATGCATCTAGAAAGTGGTTTCTAGAGAAGGAGTTAGACGATGCTTTGGACCATGCTCCGCATCTGTATGATAAAGGTGAGTACCCACGAATGCCCTTCCCTCAGCGACATTAGAGAAGCATTCATTTAAAATGGCCTGTTCTCATGGATAAATCCTTGCGCAAGTATATTTTGGCACTTTTATTCAAATTATTGCTCAGCTAAAAGGTAATCACTAGTCACCATTTTTTTTGGTCAGAAAGAGTGGGCTGAAGCATTAAAAACAGCTCCGATCAAGAAAAATTTCCCAGCTGTCCTGTAGAATTGTTTGATTACATGATGGCATGGTCCTTGGCACCCCCTTAGTGTACTCGAGTGTGATTTGTTCCCAAAGTGCTATTTCTAGCTTTTTTTAGTAAAAATCTGTGCTTTGCCAATAGCTGATCCTTAAAACAATAGTATATTAAAGTGGCACAAGGAAACTTAGAGGATATAATCAAACGTTAGCTTTTGGTGCAAGGCTTATAATGGCATCAACTGAAAAATCAAAGTTGTAATTCTAAAATAGTACTTTTACTAAATTTGTTTGAGTCTTTTATAATGTATATCTATTACTTTTTTAAATAACAGCCTATCAATTATATCGATATGTAATTCACATTCACCTATTTAAAGTGTATAATTCAATAGTATTGTATTACCATATATTAAAAAAGTATATTCAGTTATACAGTCACACTACAATCAACTTTAGGAAATTTTCAGCACCCCAAAATAAACCCCATACCGATTTGCAGTGATTCCCCATTTCCTGTCACTCTCCCCATCCCCTACCCTGGCAACCACTAACCTCCTTCCTGTCTTTATAGATTTGCCTAGTCAAGAAATTTCATATAAATGTAACCATACAATATTGTCCCTCGTATTGACTTCTTTCACCTAGCGTAATGTTTTGAGGTTTATTCACGTCATAACACGTATCAGTACTTCATTTTTTTTTTATCGCCAATAATATTCCGTTGTATGGATGATCCACATTTTATCCATTTATCAGTTGGTGGACATTTGGCTTGTGTTCACATTTTGGGAATTATGAATAATGCCGCTATGTGCATGACTTTGATAATTCACAGATTTAAAAAGTAAAAATATAGGTTAGAAGCTGTCATCATTGAATTCTGCCTACTTTTGAAACCCCTCATTACCTCTTACACTTTATTTGTTTTATTTTTTATTGCTTACAGCACCTGGTATTCCTAGGTAGTCTTTCATCCAAGCTAACCAGGCCTGACCCTGCTTAGCTTCCGAGATCAGACAAGTTCGGGCACGTTCAGGGTGGCATGGCCATTTTTTTGTTTGGTTGGTTGTTTTGTTTTATTTTAGGCAAGACAACCCTTGGTTGACCTCACAGATTGCAAGGACCTTGTCAGCTTACAATCCCTTATTTTTTTATTTTTTACACCTACAGCACCTGGTCTTCCTAGGTGGTCTCCCATCCAAGTACTAACCAGGCCCGACCCTACTTAGCTTCCGAGATCGGACGGGATCGGACTTGTTCAGGGTGGCTTGGCCGTAGACACCTCTTACACTTTAGATTTAGGTCCCAGATAGCAAGCAGAGCACTTGAGGAAAGTGGAGAGAGTAGAATGTGACTCTTTGCACAAATTATTTAAAGTTAGATCGCAAAAGATACTGGAGCTGCCACTTCTCCCTATCCCTGTCACACTTACCCCTACTTTAGAAAGAAAAAAAATTTCAGGGTTTTAGAGAACGTACGGATTTGGGAATAGAAAAAGAGAAGAAACTGCAAAAAGCTTCTCTCACCAGTCGCCTTCCTACGAGCGGGCCCTTCCGCGTCCCTGCTGCTTCCTGCCGTGCTGACTCAGTTGTTTTTAACTTTACTAAATTTCACAAATGAGAACTTGGTTAATAATCATCCATTTTTCAAAAAGTAACCATGTAAGGATTTGGTATTTCTTTAATCAGGGTGTATAAATTAAACCGGAGTCATTTAGTCCTAAAACTGGGAGATAATCAGCTGTAATTAGGAAGATGGCATTTTGATTGGAGGTGCTGAGCCTTGGTTTGCCACTCGGGGCCTGGAAAGGCAGCACCAGGAAGTAGGAGACGTAAGAGTGTGCCAAGGACACACCGGAACATTGCTGTGGGCCGAGGGGGACCGTTAGCTGTTTGAACAGATGATATGCACAACATGGCCCTTTGGGAAGATGACTTAAACAGCTGTGGGCAGGATGGATTCAGGAGGACAGATGAAAGACAGGGAACTGAGATCTCAGATTTGGGAGGAGCTGAAGAACCAGATCTGATAGGTGAGTCATCTCTGCAGCAGGGTCATCCAGCCCATTCCGGAGCACTCAGAGCTGGCGAGCTCCTCACTCCATTTTCTGCCAGTATTTTACCTAAAAGTTATTTTTTCTTTACGTAAAGTCGAATCTATTTTTTTTCCCCTTTCCTTTTTCTCTTTCCTTTCCTTTTTTCTTTCTTTCTTTTTTTTTTTAATTCTCTCATTAGAAACTTCTCTGGAGCAATGCGGATCACATTTACCACTGCTGCCCCATGACAGCCCTTCAGATATTTGGCGATAGCTGTCACATTCCACTTCCACACCAGTTCAGATTAGTCATTTGGTAATTAGTCAAATTGTCTTAATGACTCATGGAGCTAAAACTGAGTTAAGACCCTTAGCTAAAGCCCTTGAGATTAGGTGAAAGCAGGCATCTTAATGAGTCAGTGTGACCCAAACAGCCTGGGCCTGACTCACGAGGGTTTGGACCCTAGCGATGGGAGCAGAAAGGAAGGGACAGTTGTAAGTGACGTGAGGATGAAAATTCAAAGACTCTGGTGTCTTGTTTCATGTAAAGCTGTAGGAATTCGGGAACAGTAAAAATACAGCAGAAGGGTGAATATAAATTTTTAAATGAGGGGAGCAATTGATTGAAAAATAAGGGGAGGTACCAGTTGGTGTGGAACACGGCCCTGCTACTACCCTAGGAGGTGTCAGGAGAAACGTGCCTGTCGCCGAGGGTTCTAACTAGGCCCTGCCTGGTTAAAGCCAGCGGTGAGCAGCCACCATAGCACTCGGGGAGGGCTTGCTCATCACATTTCATAATCCCTTCCAATAAACATCTGGTATCTTTATTCCAACATCTATATTTTTGAGTTGTTTGTTGGCTTTTTATTTTAGCTAACGGTGTTTTTAAAGTACTTCACTAAAACATCCACTCAGCTCTTAGTTCTAAAGGCGCTTTCCTTGCCTTTTGAATAGTGTCATATTCTGAGAATAGAAAAGTAAGGGCTTTTTATCCTTGGCAATTTTAACTACTAGAGACCATTGGGAATTGGTAAAGGCTCTACTCACTCTCAAACATCCTCTTTATCTTCTCACTTTTATAACAGTAGTGCCCAGATGCCAGAATGAACAGGTTGCCTCAAGCTGTTTGCCTAAAACCTCACAATTAAACGATTTTTCTGAAGTGGATTCCTCGACTTGGAGTAAGTTGATAAACAAGAAATATTTCTTCTGTTATTTTAAATTTAGCACTATTTAAGCAGGGTCATGACTTGAATTACATTTATAGCACGTCGATGCCATTTTCCCGGAGCATCGGTCATGGAAGTCCTCAAATGGAGGCAGCAAGATGCCCAGATTTCCCGCTGGGGGAAAAGACTGGACCAGACTGAAACCCAAGTTAAGAAAGTTTGCCAGACTCATTAATGCCTCTGCATTTCTTCGG
Source organism: Pteropus medius (assembly GCF_902729225.1). Classification (NCBI taxonomy): domain Eukaryota; kingdom Metazoa; phylum Chordata; class Mammalia; order Chiroptera; family Pteropodidae; genus Pteropus; species Pteropus medius. The sequence continues at coordinate 4,309,361 of NW_024354502.1, read as the reverse complement.
CCCCAGCACCACCGGCCATAATATGTAGTTGGAGGCTCCGATAGCAGTCAGTCACTAACTAAATTAGTGATATTCATAATTGTTTTACTTCCTTGTGAAAAGAAAATCTCAGCCTTAGTTTTCAAGGCTATTACCTACTTGAATTTTCTTGACTCTGTTCTGGGCTGGGCTGGGCTGGGCTCCCTCCAACAACCATTGCAAGCACGTGCTCGCTGTGGGCGCTGCCAGCACAGCTAAAGTCGGACGGCTGAAGGCTCATGGCTTCATGCTGACGAGTTGACTTTTGATCCCTTGACTTGATTTACTGGAGGTTTTGTTCATTTTTGTAAGGGGTGGGGTAGAAATATCTTACGGAAGTGTAGTCACAGCACTGGCCCATAAAGGAGCTAACAATTTTCCCTATAAAGTACTTGATTTGTTTTTTAAAAGTGGGGGAGGGGACAAGAAGCTCCGTTAGACTTTATTTTAGTTGACTTTTTCAGTATAACTATTATATAGACGAACAGAATTTAACAAGGTCTTCTTTTTGAGTTCTTTTAGAAGGATAAATTTCCGTTAATGTCCCCTAAAGACCATTAGGTATAAGAAATATACCTAATAATATGTCATGAGAATCCAGTGTTGTGTAAAATATTTTTGCTAACTCCTACTCTTATATGCATCTATAAATTGTGTCAGAATAGGAATTAAACCAAAAGTCATGCATAAGTACAAATGAAAGTACAAGAGATTCTCAACTGTTCTCTGTTCTGACACGTCAGAACTTTTTAACTAGATAATTCTAAATTTGAAAATTAACTGAGGACATTTGATAAGTTTACATTATTTAGAAGCAAAACAAAAAACATAAAAGCTGTATTCATATGGGAAAAATAGTTTTCAGAAATTGAAGCAGTTTGGATGAGAAGTGTATTTTTAAGGTGCTTCATTTTTCAAATTCCAGTATGTACTAGTTAGCCTCTCTAAATCAGTATGTAATGGCTCTTATACTTGGATACGTTATAACAGCAGTCCCCAACCTTTTTGGCACCAGGGACTGGTGCTCCTATGAGAATCTAATGCCTGATGATCTGAGGTGGAGCTGAGGTGGTGATGCTAACGCTGGGGAGCAGCTGCAAACACAGATGAAGCTTTGTTGCTCACTGGCCCGCCGCTCACCTCCTGCTGTGCAGCCTGGTTCCTAACAGGCCACAGACGGGTACCAGTCCGCGCCCGAGAATTGGGGACCCCTGCATTATAATATTTTAATCTTGATCCTGTACTCTCTCTGTGTTAGCCATTATGAAAAGCATTTGGTTTGTTTTTATTTAATCGTTGGGAAGTAGTACTGGTGTGTACAGTATTCATTGGCAACTTGAAATGCCTTTTTTCATTACATTAAGCAAACGAGTGAGGAAACTTGTTGTTGCAAAGAACTCAGATTCACTCTTGGACAAGCTTGTTTTTAATTTAAAAGATTGTCTATATCTCCAAATCAAAAAAAAAAAATGCTAAATAACCAAAAGCAGATAATTTATCTGATAGCATTCATTTAATTCAACAAATAAATATTTGACTTTTAAATAGAACCACATAGGACCAGGTAATAAATATGTCAGGCTTTTGTTTAAGAAATTTGGTTTTTAGAATATTCATTTCATTACTGATTTTTATAACACATTTTACCTTTAATATAGATGCTGTATCATTGCTAGCATCAGAAAATTAAATTATTATTCATTTTAAATTTTGTTTTCAAGCTTCTTTAAACCAAAGAAAAATACAGTGGGACGCCATGGAACGGGATCTCATGGAGAGAGTGAGAAATCTTCGCCGGAGACTCACGGCCCAGGCTCGTAGCAGATGCCAGACGCCTCGTCTTTTGGCCACATAGGAGGCTGGTGACCTTGAGAGAGTCAGGGAGGGAGATGACTATTTTGCAATCAATGACACTGATTTTTTAGATTATTTATTTTACATTTTTATAAAGATCAACCTTTTGTATAGAAAACTGTGTGTATAAAAATTATGTGCTCTATTTAATTCTGATGCTTTTGGCTGGTAAATGGCTTCTTGTACTTTTCACAATAAAAAACATTTTGAAACTATTAAAACTTGCGTTAGGCTCTTTCTGGTAGCACAAACCAGCATAAACCTCAGTCACTAGTTGAAGAGAGTTTATTTGAAAGATACACCGAGAGATAAAGAGCAGGAAGCCATCTCAACACCTGTACAACCAGGACCAAGAGAGAACTCAGCAGGGACTCTAGAGCACTGTCCCCCAGCAGCGGGAGCTCCTCGTCACCAGTGACCCCACCACGGTCATAATAACATCGGTGTCTCTGTCTCTGCCTCTCCTGACAGCACCAGCCGTTCCCACCTTCTCTGGCTCTTAGCTCCATGACAGGGCTGTGCCGTCATGTTGGGCAGATTACTCCTCTGAACCCGTTTCCACAAGGAGAGTAGGAGTAGCTCGTGCACTCGATGTGAGGATGACACGATGTAACGTACTTGAAGTTCCTGGTACAGGGCTTGACAGTAATGTGCCATACATAGTAGGAATTCTTTTTTATCTGAGTCTAAAAACAATCTGATGGTAACCCAGATATTCTCAGTAAGCAGAGTGCTCTCTTTGTCCAAGAGTCAGAGTTCTAAACTAAAATCCCATCACTGTGTAAGGCATTGGTTTCCCAAGAGCACCTTCCCCGGCCCAGTTTCCTGTTCATTTTCAGGCAGTTACAAACGCCTTGATGGGTCAGGTGGGTGTGTTCGGCAACAGGAAGTCACAGGATGCGAAATAACAGGGTACAATGGGAACTTGGGTGAACTAGAATTGGCTTGCTAAGGGCTTTCAAATTATGAAATACTGTGATTCTGCCACCTGGGATCAGCTGTAGGTTGCCAGTTTTTCACCTCTACTTCACCTCTTTTACTGTGATGTATACTTAACTCAGCTTCGTTTTGCAACTACACACACACGCATGCGCACATACCACTTTTATAGTATAAAATTTCATTTTTAAACAGGTTCTGTTCATTCAGTAAAAGTGAGTTATACTCACTCAAATGAAGCTCTTTATACCATTCCATTTTCTCTGAACCTGTAGTTCTCCCAACAATAATCTTGATAAAGTCTCTGCCTTAGCAGATCTCAGATACTTGACTAAATCTCTTTGGCCGTATGTGCTCGGTTGGCATTTTAAAGGTTATCGCATTTAATGAAACACGAAATGCATTTCTGATTATCTCTTCCTGCTTCTCGGCTTTGCTCTCCTCAGCCTTACCCCCATTTCTTTCCAGTGTGAATCCTCTGGGAGCTGAATAAAGCTTGAGCGTGGCTAAAATTCTCACACTGGCTGCGTTCAAAAGCTTCTCTCAAGTACTCCCTTGCGTGTGTGAAAGAGCAATCCTGAAAGGCCTTTTCATAGTTATTACATTCGTAAGGTTTCTCTCTGGTGTGAACTGTGCAGTGTTGAATCAATTGGAGGTTTTAGCTAAATCCCTCTTCACATTGGTGACATTTAAAGAGTTTCCGTCCAGTATGAATTCAGTGGTGTTGAAAAGATTGGTTAAAGGCCTTTGCTCGGTATATTCATACTGTTTTTCTCTGGTATGGATTCTCTGATGCTGAGCAAGATTTGAGCATTTGCCGAAGGCCTTTCCACAGCAATTCCATGCTAACCATTATGGCAGTGATGATTACTACCAGGACTGCCAAAGTCTTGATTTATTAGTGCGGTGCACTCACTACAGATTCTGGACTTGATGTTTAATCTCATCAGTCTGTGTCCAATCAGGAGACAAACCACACGATAATTTGAGCAGAAAAAGTTTAATGTAAAGAGTTATTAAACTGTGATAGAGGAGTAAGTACACATAGATGTAAAGAGAATTCTGAACGGTGCCTAGGATTGAGGGAGAGTAAAGAAAGGACAAGCTTGGAAGGGAGGCCCCTCCTTCCCCAAGGCTCAGGTTCAGACCTGGCGAGAGAAGGCGTGGTTGCAGACCACTGGATAGTGGGGGCATTGGCTCGGTTTCCCAGGCCAATGCTGGGTCACAGTCCCCTGGCCTCGGGAGGTAAGTCTGGGCTGCAGGCAATCCGAGGCTGCTGGGTAAAAGCACATAGAGAGTCAGGGCATCAGGACTTGAGAACGGTCAAGGTGGTGTGTACACTGGCCAGCACAGTCCATGTCAGGAGGGCCACCGGAAACCACCCCTCTGGGGCACAGGCAAACCAAGGCTGGAAGGCCGGTGCTCAGAGTGCGTCTCAGGGCACTGCCACTGGCACTAGACCTAGGACATGTCCTGGCCATGTTGGGAGGACTGCGGCGAAGTGGTCAGGCTGAGGATGTGAAGTCACTAAGATTGCACTCTGGGCACACTGCTAGGACAGAGCACGATCGGGTGTCCCCACACACTCATACAGCAGGTGGACTATAACGCAGGAACAGGAGTTAGCAAAACAGCACACCGGAGCTGGGAAGAGACGCCCATTCCGCCTGCCCTGTCCTCCAGCACCCTCTACTGACAATTTAAGGGTCCATACCATGAAGAGAAATGCCTGAAGAGTTGGGTGGGTCTGTTTGGGGGAGCAAGTACTGAAGAGTGCATTGGAGCTGAGAGGCAATAAGTTGTTGACTGCAACACTCGTGCAACTCGAAGTAGCTCTAACAGTTTACTTGGTTGCTTGACAGAAATGTGGGCTCAGTGTTGGCCTCTATCTAATCAGATTGACATGCCAGAATTTTCCTGACATGATGTGGAGGGACTTATCCAAAGGCTTAGGAAGGTAGGAATGCACAAGTGGATTTATCATATGAACTTCTCACTCACCTCCCAACTACATGCTCAGCCCAAAGACACTCCCGTTGTTAAGGCATTGAGTGAAGGGAATATCTGTGGTGGCTCTCCTCTACTGGTGACATGTGACAGGGAGCCACCATTGATATGCTCCCTGACCTCAGTGGGGATGATGGAATTCCACAGTAGCCGAGGCCAAGTGGCAGCATTTAACCACCAAGGACAACCATTCCCAGTAAAGGGCAGCAGAGAAGTAGTAGTGGGGAAGGATGTTCGGCTCCTGGTAATTGATTATATGTCCCTAAGAGTGAAATAGATAGGCAGCCTACTAAAATACTGCTTGATATATGTAACAGGAAAAACTTCAGATCTGGTGGCGGAAAACCTGACTGGAGTCCCCACGTTGGAGAACCATGCTTGTTATCCATCTTCCAGACCTAAAGTCACTTCCAGATCCAAAGCCTCTTGATGGAGGGGGGAGCCAGGTCCCCCTGAGGAAGGATCCTGCAGCAGCGATGCCACATGTATATGCTGTAATAATCCCCCAGCCTTCCCGAGGGGACCTGTAGCCATTTGCTTGAATGAAGACACTGGAGCTTTTAGTAGACATTGGCTCTGAATGGACACTAATGACTATAGCCCTCTAAAGTCAGGGCTGACGGTGGTCAGGGGATGAAGGAGTCTTGGACCAAGTGTGAATTACAGCGGACACGGTGAGGCCATGAAACCAACTGCGGTTATTCTCTGAGTACCTGAATTTATAATTGAATAAATACATTCGGCAAAGGCAGCTACTCCACGCGGACACTATGTCCCATTGAGGAAGGGTCATTATGGTAGAAAGAACCAAGTGAAAGCTCCTTGGAAGGTCCTCCTTACTAAGATAGTAAACCAAAAGTATTGTCACATCCCTGGTGGGAGAGAGATGCAGAGATTAGTGCCATCATCAAAACCTTGAGAGGTGGTTGCCTCACATCTCTGTGGAATGACTGAATTGTCAGAAACTTAATCCGTGGTGACTGCAACTGAGCAACCGTTTCGGATGCAGGATCAGCGCAGCCCTGTCGTTATGTCCCAGGAGGGACTGCAGGACCTCCCTGAAACCCCCTCCCCCCGACCTTGCCTCGTCCGGCCACTTCCCACCTCCACCGCCCAAACTGCTCCCCAAACTGCTCCCGTGTTCAGCGCCCATGACTGGCCTCTCATCGCGCGCCACCCACCTGCTACAGTCCCCGCAACACTTCCCTGGCGTCAGGTGCCAGGAATCGGCCCCCTCCCCAGGGCCTCGTGTCCCAGCCGCTCCTCTGGAGCCTCCATAAGGAAGCCTTGCACCCAGCGGCGCACGCGGCGCCCTCCTGGACCGGGAGGACCGGGAGCACCCGGGGGCTGCGGCCCACCCCCGGGCTGTGCGCGACTCCAGCGACGGCCAGGGCTCAAGAGCAAGGGCAGGACCAAGGGTGGACGGCGTGACAGCAGGGGGCGCCTTTCCCGTGAACCCCCTGGCCGCAGCGTGAGCGTGGGGCTCTTCCTAAGGGGTTCGGCCGGGTCCCGCCCACCCGACGTGGGCGCTATCTTCTACAGGTGTCCCCCCCTTATCGTCCCGCCCCGGACTTCCGTCCAGTTCACCAACTGCCGCCCAGAACTCCAGGAGCCGACGGTGCGGCGGGGCCGAGTAGGGAGATTAGGGGCCGGTTAAAGCTTCCGGGCCCGTGTATTTCAGGGAGGACAGGCCGAGCCGAGCGTAGGCCGACACACCGGTGACCCTAGAGTGGAAAAAGTACGGTCGCCCAGGGTCTCCTAGTCCACAGAAGAGTAAATAAAACCGTCTTTCCGGCCGGAGCATAGACCTGGAGGTAACAAAAGTATTGTGCCCCGTGTGAGGATCGAACTCACGACCTTCAGATTATGAGACTGACGCGCTACCTACTGCGCTAACGAGGCACCTGCGAGGGCTGTCCGCCTTGAAATTAATGAGGCTTACAAAGCGGCCCTGTACGCATGCTCAGAAAACCATAGTTTTATCTCCGGTTACTTCACTTTGTCCTGGACCAGGACATTGAAAAGTTCTCGACTTCAGCGCGAGCATGGGAGGGCGCCCTGGCAGATCCGCCCACCAGCGCTCCGGTCTTTCTCCTCCAGCCTGTTTGTCAGTCAAATGATGAGGTTTGCTTGACATCGCTGTGCTGACTAGGAGGACACTGAGGAGTGCGATTCTTCCTGTCGTAAACTCTTATTTTTGTATAGTGCTTACAAAGCGTTGTGATCTCGGGAAACATTTATTGGGCACCTACTGTGTTCCCCGCCCTGTGCTCGGTGCTGCGTTCACAGGGACACTCTCAGCCTCAAAGAGTTGGAAGGGGGCGCGCAGAAAACACATACAGGCACGCGCACGTGAACACTATTCCAGCCCCACCGCAGATCCCGCTCCACCTGGGTCCGCAGCCCCTCCGAGCGCCACAGGCCGAGGCCACAGCTCGGCAACGACACCCCAAGCCACGGCCTCAGCATCTTGGAAGCCCCCACCCGCTTCTCTACCTGTTCCTTCCCCGTCCCCAACCCCTTTCCAGAACTCATTTAAATACAGTCATTGTTGAAGGAAGCTTGCTGTCTCTATCATAAATGGAGAACGGGTGGGGTTTTTTTCCCCCTAGTACATGTTAAAATAAACGCATAACCATTAAATAAAAAAATATTCCTCCACGTACCATCTAAAATCAGCCAGACTGGCACAGTTAAAATTCATATATTTCTCTGTATGTAAATTTTACCTTTAAAAAGGAAACTAAAACTGGTCTCCAGCCAATAACAGGCATGGGGACCGGCTTCGGGAGCGTACTGATGTCTAGGAGTTTGAAGTGCTTCCAAAGATAAGACTGATGGACGACGACCTGCGAGTAGTAAGATGTTAATGCAGATTTAGGCGGTGGGTGTACTGATGATATTCACCGTGCGATTCTTTTGACGTTTGTGTTTATCTAAAAATTTTAATTATAAAGTGTTGGGGGAAGAATTTTTTAAGTCGCCCAGAATTTGGGAGATAAAGCGGGATGTTAAGGGGACGAATGGCGATATAAGTGTGAGAAGGAGAAAAAAACATGTTATCTTAAGAGCAGGCACCAGAATTCCTGGAAGTTGTGGGGAGAGAACAGTGGAGGGTCAGGGGACGGATCTCTCTGTATTTGGAGAGAAATCCCCGGAGCGGGAGGGCGGCGCGGCTCAGACCTGGAAGCCCTGGGAGCTCCAGGGCAGGTGACGATCCTGCCGGGGGGAGGGGTGGGCTCCTTAGGGCATCCTCCTGTCTCCTAAGGGTGAGTCACAGATGGAGGCAGATTGCCTTGACCCCAGACCTCGAGGATTGGGTGGAACTCCCCACCCTCACGATCCCCAGTGGGAACCCCAGGACCTCCCAATCCTCCGGGATACTCTCCCACCCGCGCTCCCCAGTGGTAGGAACCTGACCTGAGGGGTCGCTGTTGGGGACAAGGTGGCCAGGGCCCCAGAACCACCCCGCGGGTGCAGGAGGGCAGATACCTGGGCAGGGGGACTTAAGCGGGGACCCCCCTGCCCACACACTCATAGGAATCCTCGCGGGGTCCCCGAAACCCTGCGGACTTGGGATGTCACAGCAGTTTCACCCACATCTCCAGGCACAAGCGCTGAGTGACGTGTGGATTAAATCCCAACGGCCCTGTTTGCCACAATAACAAACTCGCGGGTCCAGCAGTCCACGACTGAGAAGGTGTCAAACAGATAAACTCACCCGGGGCCACAGTTAATCCCTGAAGTTGTGCAGAACTGCAAATAATTGGAAAGAGCCCAAGTGTCTATCAACAGAGAACAGGAATGACCGTCTGTCCTAGCTATAGACAAAAACAATGGACGCTCTATGCTTAACATGAAATGAGTGAGGAGAACAGGGCAGAGCTGGGTGTGGGGTGTGCCACCATTTCTGTAAAAAAGGGGACGAGTATATTTCCATTTGCTGGTATTTGCACACTAAACCTCCCAAAGCATATGCAACAACCTAAGGTCAACAATTAATATGTGTGGTGTGGGGTGTGGAAACTGCACAGTTGGGGGCAGGGGTGGGAGATGAAGATTTTTCACTGTAAATCTTTGAATAGTTTGGGGAAAAAATACCTGAACTTTGTTAATCTATTACTTATCTAAAATTTTAAATAATTTAAAGCAGGGTCGGGCCTGGTTAGTACTTGGATGGGAGACCACCTGGGAAGACCAGGTGCTGTAGGTGTCAAAAATAAAAAAATAAGGGATTGTAAGCTGACAAGGTCCTTGCAATCTGTGAGGTCAACCAAGGGTTGCCTCGCCTAAAAAAAAATAAAATTTTAAATAATTTAAAAGAGCTAAACTACAGGAAATAGGAAGAAGGAAAGGGGGTGAGGAAAGGGGAAGGAGGGGAAGGGAAGGAAGAAAAGGAAGAGGAGGGAGGAGGGAGGAGGGAGGTGAAGAGAAGGAGGGGAGGCCTCGGCGAGGGGCGGCCCTGCCCGGGGATCCCACTCTGGGCAGCTGCGTCCCCGCTCCCAGTCTTGGCCTTGCCCGGCGGCCGCGAGGGGTCGCTGTGGTGAGGGGGTCTCGGTCGTCGCCTTCCCACCACCCCACCCCCGGGCTTTGGTTTGTCCGTGCAGGGACTGGGGAGAAGGGAGGCGGGGGCGTCCTTTTAGTTCTAGAGGTTCCTAGGGCCCGAAGTCCAGGGGTAGGGTGGGAAGGAGGAGGGAGAGTGGAGGACACACTGACTGCATCACGACCGCATGCGGGGTATCAGGCTGGGTCTCCACAAGGGGTGACCACCATCAGCACCCAGCCCTGTTTATGGAAGGTACGCAACACGAATGAGGGGCGGTGCAAATATTCCGCTAAAGTGTCTTCATCTTTGAAATACTTGTGCCACCAGTTTTCAAAGGCTCCGCTGAGCGTGTCAGTGTAATAAAACACACGTGCCTCCTCGCTGCTGCCGCAGAATCCCGGCAGGTACCGAGTCCCTACCAACTGAGCCCAGAGTAAAGGGTGCTTGCTCGGTGCCACATGCCCACCGGGGTCGCAAGAGCAGAGAGGCTCCTGCAGGAAGGGACCCCCAGGCCTGACTAGCAGTGACTGATGGCAGAGGGCTGGCGGAGGTTAGGGGGTGGGAGGCAGGACCTGCGGGGTGGCGGTGGGGGTCACGAAACAAACCCTTCCCATCTCCAGGCCTTTGCACGCACAGCGCTCTCCGCCTGACGGACTTTCCCACCATCAGGCCCCTTTTTTGTGACGGGGATCTCTTCCTTGCCTTTCTTCAGCCAGGTCAAAGGTTCTCTTCTCTGCCAAAACCTGATCTCCATTTTCTTCCTCACCTGCTTCTCGCTCGCCCTACTCTGGTGGCTGAAGGCGCTCCTTCCTGGCGGCTCATTTACTCCCGCAACAACCTGAAGGGGTCAGTATTACGACCGCCCTTCATTTTCAGACGCGCGAACTCAAGGGCATGGGCGACCTGGCCGAGTGTAAGGGACGGCAGGATTCCATCCTGAGTCACACGATGACGCCTGGCCTCTCGCCATCACTTCCCCCACGCCAGCAGCAGTTTTTAAAGTGTTTCCTCATTTTGCGCCCCTTAAAATAATTTTGAAAAACATCTAAGCACCTCCTTGCATAATGTTAATAGCTAAACTTTCTCAGTCGAACAGTTACAAAGGATGTAATTTCCAGTAGCTTGTATATGCTGATTTTTTTAAAAAAGGAAACTGCATGTGATTTTTACGTGCATCCAATGACATAGAAATGTCCTATAGATTTCATACAAACCATAATCTATTTTAAATATACATGAATAAGCTCCTTTAAGACTTAAGTTTCTTTATTTTCCCCAACTCATATTTCTATTCTACTTCTCCCACAGAATCTTATCCTCATATAATATATATTTTGTTTCAATGCTTGTTATTGATCACCCTAAGATACCTCCCACAACAAAAATATATCCATAAATTGAAATTTTTGTTTCTTGTGACCCTAAAGCTCTGTGTCAAAATTTTCATCTAAATTAACATGCTATTATTTTTATTAGCATACAATTAATGAAAAATCATAAATCTATTTATAGATTTGAAGAATAATTTTTTAATGTAAAAATGTAAACTTTTTATCTAAAACAAATATCTATGAGATGTATCTTTTTAATCCCATTTAGTTCATGCACGCACAGCCAGCTATCAATTTTTGCTAGAATGAGATGAGCTTCAGAATTAATTTTATTCATACTTTTCATATTTACTGATGTAAATGTCGAGAAACTTTATTCACATGAAGAAGTAAAAAAAGACAAGTTTTGTTTCAGCACTGAAATTCAATTCCTTAAATAATTTCAAGTTACCGCTTAAAAAAATCACTTCTCTATCAGCTTGATAAAGTCCCCTTTCTATTCTGAATTGCAAACCATGAAAATCAGTCGTTCAATCTTTCACTTTCTCAGCCTTCGACTTCTAGTGTTTTGAACTGAATGTTCCCCTTATTTGTAAAGCTGGAGGTTTTCACACCTAGGTAGTAAGATCCTGAAGTTGGAGGAAGAGCAGATATGAAAGAGAAGATGGGAAAAGAACAGTGGCCTGACCTGCCTTTCTCCAGGCGATCAATTTTAGGGTGTTTTCACGTACTCATGGTTTACATGTCCAGGTGACATGTGATGGGGCAGTAGAAGCTGTGGTAAGCTCATTTTACGGCATAGAAAGTGGTGTGTGTGTGTGTGTGTGCGTGTGTGTGTAAGAGGTAGGCTCAAGGCTGGCTGAGCAGAGTAACTTAATGGAAACATGTTTCAAATTCATCCTCACGCTTGGCCCTGGATGGACCCCCTGGGAAACTTATGAAATAAAGCAGGCCCAGGGCGATGAAAGTGTGCCCCGGGAAATGGCTGCAGAGACCGAGAGAAGGGATCCAAGTGTAGACACATTCTGCGGTAACAGCCAGGACTTGGGTCTGGTTAACTGCCAAGGATAAAGACAGAAGTGAAGTCATTTTAAATTAAGATGAGCGATGTCCATAAACATCCTGGGGCCACTACTGGACAGGAAAGAGGAGCCTTTGGGGGAGAACCCAATAAATTCTGTTTTTGCATATTTTGTACTGCACAGATAACATGTACCCATTATAAAATGCATACATACATAAGTACATACTGTATCAGTTAGCTGTTGACGTACTAGTGCTGCTGAACGAATCACCCCAAACTTAAAGGTTTAAACAACAATCAAGTTATTTTAATAGCTTTATGAAGATATAATTCACATACTATACAGTCCATTGATTTAAAGTATACAATTCAATGGTTTTAATACATTATTATTTTTTAATGTGGCAAAATATATATAATGAAATTTACCCTTTGAACCATTTTAAGTGCCTAATTCAGTGGCATTAAGTACATTTGCAATGTTGCTCAACTATCATAACTACCTATTTCCAAAACCCATTAAGTAATAACCCCCATGCCATCTGTAAATCAAGGAGAGAGGCCTTAGAAGAAGCCAACCCTTCCTGTACCTCGGTCTCAGACTTCCAGCCCCCAGTAGCCTCTAATATACTATCTATGAATTTGTTTATTCTAGATATTTCGTATAAATGGAAACATACAATATTTGTCCTTTTGTGTCTGGCTGACTTCACTTAGCATCATGTTTTCAAGGTAAGTATGTATTTTTCTTGCTCACGAGTTTGATCTAGCTCTAAGCTGAGGTCGGGTTCAGCTCTGCTGCTCATGTGACTAGCCATTCCCCAGAGTATATTTTTCTCACTGAGCATTACAGCAGCCCAAGAGACCAAGCTACACCAAGCAAAGACATTTAAGGCTTCTGTTCTGGGTACCTCCATCTAAGTCTCATTGGCCAAACCAAGTCGCCTGGCCAAGGTCAATATCTATGGAGTAGGGAAATATATTTGGCCCACATTACGAGAGGCTACAAAGCCAGGGAAAGGGAGGGAGTGAAGAACTGAGAATAATAATTCAATCCGCCACACACACAGACAAACACAAGAAAGCAAAGTCCCCCTCATCCTACCCTTGTCCCTACCCGATTCCATCTTCAGAGGGAACCATGGATATCAGTATCATATTGTCCTGTGACTTATTTTTTCCACTTAACGATAAGCTGGGAACTCTTTCCCTTTCAATACATATTGATCCTCCTAGTTCTTTGTAACCACAGCAGACTATCTGTAAGAGGAGGAGGCGGCGAGGACACAGATATGTCTTTGTGAAGACATAGGAGGAAGACGGCTGTCTGCAATCCCGGGGGAGAGGCCTTAGAAGAAACCAGCCCTTCCTACACCTCAGTCTCGAACTTCCAGCCTCCAGAATGGCGAGAGAATTACTTTCCGTTAAGTCCCCCGGTCTACGGTACTTCGTTACAGCAGCCGGAGCTGCTCCGGGTCTTCCCACTCTAGAACATCTAATTCTAAACAGTTAGGAACAAATGCTGTAGTGAACATTCTTGGGCACGTGTTTGACAGTGGAAGTCTGAGGAGCTTGTGAGCAGCTAGAAAACATGTTCTGCCCTAGATTCTGGAGGATTCGCTGTTTTCCCCTCAAGGGAGCATGTAGGGAATTTTCCATCTACCTGACGGTGAAGACCAGACGCCGTGGGATTTGTGGGTGCCAGAGAATCGCAGCTGTTAAGAGACAAGACGTTTCTTTTCACCCCTGACCTCTCCCTCCACTTTCATCCCATCCACAGGTCACTGTCCTCATCTGCGTGGCCGGGATCACAGCCAGGTCACAGAGGCACGTGACCTGGCCACAGCCCACAGCCTGTCCTTCCCCAAACGGTTCTCTGCAGTCACTGCTTCATTTGGAAGGAAGTCAGAGTGAGTGGGTTCCAGAATCCATGCTCACTGTGCTTCTCTTTTCCAGTTCTTTCCGCTTTAAAAATTAAAATAAAAAAAAATGTAGAGGGAGTCAACAGTCTGGGTGCGGGGAGAGGTTACCGGGGAAGGAAGGAGCCCAGGGAGGAAGGCCCCGTTCGGGGCCTGTGATACTTTGGGACATGGCGTGGGTTTTCCAGGCCTGGCTCTTTCCCAACCAGGACTCAGTAATGTGGTAGGACTTGGCCGCGGGCCCACGTGTCTCATCTCATCATTCTGGCCGTGATGAGCCAGAAGCCAGGGCACGGCCAGCTGAGTAAGTCAAAGGAGACTGAGAGGCCGGGCGTTGGGGGGTTTTCCTCAGACGTGGGAAGCAGCCAGTCGTTCTTTTGTCATCCGTCCAGGGCAGCGGACGGCCGCGTCCTCCCGGCTTCATTTTCGCTGGCCGTGTGGACGGTGCTGTGAGTCAGCCTGCGGCTGCTGGAAGCGTCTGCGTGTCATTGGTGTCCCTGAAAGGCTCTGCCCTCCACGCGGTGGCCGGGGAAGCCCCGCAGACGCTAATCTGGCCCTGTCTGGGTTCCGCTAACAAGCCTGGGCACCGCCTACCGTCCCTGACATAAAGGCGCAAGTCCTCGCGCGCCCCTCGATATCGGACCTCTTGAGGTCCTCTCTTCCGCTCCTCGCCACCTGCCGCACCACCCTACACTCCTGGGGCGGCTGTTCCCTCCCACCGGCCCCAGCGAGTGCCTACCGCGCCTGCCCGTCACGACCTCACAGAGGCCTCCCGGCTCCTGCGCTAGGTCAGCCTCCCTGCTCTGTGCTCTCATGGCTCTTGGCCCCCTGACCTTAACTCTCATCCCAGCTCAATGTCATGACTTCCCATTTGCTGTCTTTCCCCCTGGCCTGTAGGCACCACCACTGCACGGGCCGTGCTGCAGGCTGTGCACAGCCCAGGGTGGGCCCCCCGGCATTTGATGATGAAAGGAAGTGCTTCTCACTCTCTACCATTATTGCTCGTTTTTCCTGGAGGGTAGAGACTGTGGTTGGTTCCTATCTATATCCCCAACTTTTAGTCTGATCAAAGACCTATTTCCTGGTTTCAAAGACAGGCTCTGATTTCAGGAGCCAAGTGGGCCTTGCCATGAACTGGCCGGAAACGAACTCCAAGGTCCATGGATCACCTCCGTATACAGAGGGGAGGACGGAGAGCTCCCCCAACCAGAAGACAGGAAAGGGTTAGAGCCCTCATCTCTCGGGCCCTCCCACTCCATCCCCTCGGACCGGTGAGACAGCTAGTGGTGGGTGTGGTCCCTGGGCCCCAAGGAGCTGGGCCTGCCCCTTCCAGGTTCAGAACTAGAATAGGACAGTGATTTTACCGGCAGTTCCAACAGGCAGAATGGCAGTGGCAGGGGTCACGGTGTATGTCCTGGCATCCCAGGCTGTGTTGGGACAAAGAATCGTGAGGCCCCCTTCTTCACAGGGCTAATGGGTGCCGTGGTTCTTACCTGCAGTAGCCAGGCATCCAAGGACTGGACTGTTTAGATATTCATCCTTTCAGATCTTATCACGAAAACCTACTCCCACACCTGTGCTACAAACAGTGTTTGTACCTGAAATTGCACAATTACATTATGGCAAAGTTGCGTCATCTGGCTCATAATTTAAGGCTTAGAGGCTTCAACTAATTTAAGTGGCAGTCTGATGGCTAAAGGGAGAAAGTCTGATTACAGAGTGGCATTTACTTAGAGGTCTGGAGCTCCCTCCAGCACCTCACACATATACACACAGAAGGTACTCAGAAAGTGTTTGTGGAATAAATGAATGATATAAAATTTGCCATCCTGATTCTGTGCATCTTTTTCTATTCGAAAGTCTGTCCCCAATTTTCACACACACACTCACCAGAGTAGGCCTTTACTCACTAAAATTTGCCACAGTGAGCTGATTCACCCTTACAACTTTATATCATAGAGCCGAAGAGGGGTGCAAGCCAGAATCTTCTGGAACACTGTTTTTCTCTGCAAAAAGAGACAATCAACAAGGGCTGGCAGGGGTTGGGGGTACTCGTAGTAAGACTACAACCCACTAGGTCCACAGAAGTGGCTGACGCTGGTATTTCCACTCTCCTTCGGGGTAGGAGCTGCTGGCAGGTGATCACATGTTTCACTCATCAGATATTTACCAAGTGCTGCTGTGATATAGCCACTGAGATCAAAGTGACGAACAAGACAGAATTGGTTCCTCCCTCACTGAGATTATAAGTAGGTAAATAAATACATGAGCAAGACAATTCCATATTATGGTAAGTGCCGTGAAGGTGGCAATAAGAAGAGTTAAGCTGAGGTCAGAAGGACGAGTTCTCTGTTGCAACAGTTGACAGAACCCACTCCAGCTGGTTAAGCAGAAACGGTTTGTTACAGAGGATCAGTTAGTTCATCACCAAATGGGAACCACACTTGGAGGCCACCGAGGCCAAGAAGATGCCCAGCCACACCGTGGACTGTCCCAGTGGACACGTCGCTGCCGCCACCACTAACCACCTCCGACGTCGTTTCTACCTAAGAGGCTGCTGCAGTATCTAGTCTTTGTATGGAGCCTGCTGGTTGCTCACAAGCGTCAGCCAAGTCATGAGACTCATACCCTGTCAGATCCCACACAGAGCTCTGGATTTGGGGACGTCTGCGAAAAGGAGTGTTGAGCTCCCCAGAGGCCACGGAAAAGCCCACTAGAAGGAGGTCGCAGAAGATCCCGAGGGACCTAACTGACACTGTGGCCACAGCACACAAGAAAATGTTAAAAACGATGATGTCTAGCAGTGTGACCACGGGAGATGTTTGGTTTTTTCTTTCATTTTAATATATTTTATTCATTGGCTTGCTTTCTCAAACTTTTCTAAGAACATGTAATAGTCACCAAACAAAAGGCAAAAGCCAATGGTCATTTTCAGAAGACAGGAACTTTAAAGAAAGGAGACAGAGAGGTCTATTGTGGAGGAAAGGGCTCCCAGCCTAGCTTAGGCGGGGCGTGTGGTCCTTCTGGTTACCCCTCCAGCCAGGCGGCCTCAGAGGCAAGGAGGTTCTGACCATTTGGTGACCTGTACCCAGAGCTACATAAAATTCATAAGAGTCATCTCTAAGTAGTTCGAGAGCAGATGTTCCTGAGATGAGCTATTAATATACACCGTTACCGTCTGATGTCTTCAAGCTTCTTATCCCGCAGGGGCATTCTCACAGAACAAAACTTTAGGGAGAGATCACAGATCAGTGGTTGCCTGGGGCTGGGGGTGGGGGAAGCGGTTGACAAGAGAAGGGCGTGGGGCATCTTTACTGTACTGGAAATAGAGTCTATATCTTGATCATGGTGTTGATTACATGATTGTATGCGTTTCTCAAAATTCATAGAGCTGTATGCTACCACGGGCAAATTTGACTGCATCTAAGTTCTACCTTCATTTTAAAAAGCTTCTGCAAACTTGCTAGCTCCAAAATTAGAGCTCTGATGGTTTTATTATTGCATGTCAGGAATCTCTAGCAATGGACTTGGGAACTCAAAAGTAGGAAACTTGAGAGAGCAAAGGGGCTTCGTGGCTGTGGGCCCTGGGAATGAAGCCGTGGCTTCACTGGACTCACTGATGCTGGCCCTGGGAAGGCCGCTCCCAGGAAAAGCAATTGTAGAAGGACCTCAGGTGGGCGGGTGGGGTTAAGGGTGCCTGGCTGGACACCCTAGCCCATTTCTGCTCCCACACTAAGTCCTCGCCTGCCAATCATAAGCGGCAGCTGCCAGAGCTCCTTGCTTGCCTGCGCTGAGCTGATTAGATACAGAATGGATTGATCGGTGTTGACGGGGAGCTATTTACCCGTCTAATTAATTATGCCAACTAATTTTCAACTTAATTGCACTTCTCAGGTCACTGGGTAATGAGCCTGTGTAATTTTCAAGCTGCTGCAGGCCTTGATGAGGAAGTGGTAGGGAGAGGGTGGCAGCTGCTCCTTAAGGTCATATTGGCACCCCGTTCCTCCAGGTTCCCAGGCCCACAGCCCAGCCTCTCGGTGGCTCTTGGCTGCCCCCCAGATAAGCTCTGGAATCCTGTGTGTGTGTGTGTGTGTATGACCTACCTGTGTGAGCTGGCCTCTGCCCCAGGAGCTCCTAGCCATCTATTCACCTAACAAGCAGTGACTGAATGAATGCCTTCCGTATGCCAGCCCCGAACTGGGATAGGCACTGCGGGTGCCAAGAAGCTAAGTCATGACTCGCCTGTTCCCCACCTCCTCACCCCAAACTGCTCACAGTCTGAAGAAGGAGATTCTCTCTTAAAAAGCAGTTACAGAATCTGGTTGCAGATGGGAGCAAGGGCTTTGGAGGCAAACCCGGTTCAGGCTCTGCCATTGGGCCCCCTTTACTGAACCTCCCTCTGCCTCGGTTTCTGCATCTACGGAAATACTGTGGGGCTGTGATAGGATGCTGTGTGTATGTAAGGGGACGCTCCCTCCCTGGTCCCTGATGCCGTCCTCTCCCCCGTGTCCCTCCCATTTGTCTAGTAGGGTGTCTCATCGTCTGGATTTGCCCGATTGTCTCCTCCTAAAAAACACTTAAAAAAAAGAAACCAGTCAAAATTCAGGTTATGTATCTTTGGCAAGAAAATCGCAGAAGCGATGCTGTGTTCTTCTCATTGTGTCCTATCAGGTGGCTCAAGCTTTTGGTTTGTCCCATTGTTGATGAGGACCACACTGATCACTTGATTAGGGTGGCATCTGACAGGCGCCTCGGTTGTAAAATTTCAACTACGACAACTCTGTAAAAAGCTCAGAAAAAAATATTGGCGCCGTCTTAGGCCAAAGAGTGAAGCAGGAATGGGGCAAGGTCGGACCACTTACGACACAAGCCTTCTTCTTCAGATCTCACGCCCTTTGAGGTTTATCCCATGAAGGAGGCAGAAGGCACTGTGGTTACCAGGTTGCTTCTGGGATCAGACCACCCACATGCAGCTCCTGGCACTGCCACTTCCCTGCCAGGTGACCTGGGGTAAGTTAGTGAGGTAACCTCTGTGCTTCAATTTCCTTCATCCATGAGACAGAATTGGTAATAGCACTGACTCACAGGGCTGTTATGACGATCCAATGAGTTAACACATGAAAGGCACTTAGAAGAGCACCTGGGCCTCAGGACACGTTCCGTAAATATTAGCTGTTATTATATGAACAGAAAAGTGAAGCTCAGTGAAGTTATCTACTCAAGGTCACATATAATCCTAGGCACAAGCTGAAAGCAGTTGTGCCTGATTCCAAAGTCTCGGAAGCTTTTTGCCTTGTACCACTCAATGAATCAAAGGCAGAGCGAGGAGACGAGGCAGCGTGCCCGCAAACAGTATAAGACTGACCAAGACGAGTTCTACCTGCACCTCCAAGGGAGGAGCAAGCACAGCTGCTCGGGGATCGTTAAAAAGCCTCCCTCACAGAGGCGGGGAGCAAGAGAGACCTTGAATGTGGAGAAAGACTTGAATAAGTTGTGAAGTTAGAGACAAGGCCTTCCCGCTGAGGGGGTGGGCTGAACAGACGAGGGGTCCTGCCTCCCGCGTGGGGGAGGGCCAGCCATCCACTGGAGTCTGTGCTGTAGAGCAGGGTTCCTCGGTCTCCACAGTATTGACATTCGGGGCCAACCGTTCTATATTGTGGCGGCTGTCCTGTGCATGACAGGGTGTAGCGGCATCCTGGCTTATCCCCTCTGGATGCCAGTAGCACCAACTGCCCCAGCTGTGACAACCAAAAATGTCTCCAGACATTGCTAGATGACCAAAACTCTCACAGGTGAGAACCGCTGCCCTAGATAAATGGAATTCTCAGAAAGCCCCCAACACCACTCAGTTACTAATAAGAGCCCTGCTTCTCACTCTTTCCCTTGTCTGGTATCCTCACGAGCAGGAGAAACTTCAGGCCACAGGAAGGAAGAAGGCAAGTCTCTGTCACCCACAGCACCTGTAACTGAGGGCTCTTCGATAAAGATTTCTCTCTATAAGAAGGTGTGGCTCAACAGCCAGCCAGCCAGCCTGGTCCAGAAGTGGCATCCCAGGGGGGAGAATTTATTATTTCAGCCAGTGGGCCCAGCAAGAATGATGACATTTCACAGGGCTGGGGCTGCGGAGGAGGGGAGATGACAATCACTGGCCAGCTCGGTGACTTCGAGGACAGTTGCTTCTTCTTTCCGGGCTACTGTTTACTCATCAGTAAACTAAACCACTTGCAGTGCATCCAAGATTCCTTCCAAGTGAGGACTTCTCTTTGAACCCGATATGGAACAGTGAGGGATCGTTCCCAGCTCGAGGAAAGAGTTCTGTGATCAACTTGTAATGTCTGCCGGGAGAGCAGGAATAGGGGATTAGGTGTGACAGCACGCACAGGGCATATTTACTGCGTATTCTAAAGAATTCAACTAGAATCCTGGAATGGTGCCAAGGAGCAATAGGGCGAGTTTATTAGGTCTGTCCTCTTTAAGGTGCCAGGGATTGTGGGGAGTGATAAGATGAGATAAAGGAGGGTTACCCAAGGTCACGAGTTGGATTCCTTTGCTGTCTTCGAAAGAGGAGAAGAAATTCCTTTTAAATTGCTTTTCTCTTCTTTGGACTGTACTTAATACTACTCTGCTACTGGCCTGAGCCACCTGGGCCACAGCTCCAGTGGGGTCACAGATGCTTCTAGCAATTTTCCTTTCTGAAGGGTAGATATGCCACAGAGAGACATCTGGGCCCTGCTGTACTAGCTGTTGGAAGGCCACATGGTCCTAGGGTCCTGGCATCGTTCTCTTCGCAGATGTTGGCAGGGCTCTGCTTTTATCCTGCCGGCCCTCGCCGCTCCCACGGTCTCACTCACTGCACGCACCTGCGCCTCCGCCCGGAGGCTTTCTCTGGCCTTGGGCTGTGCTTGGCGAGCACATAGGGCAGGTGTGGCTGGGACTAGCCCCCACAAACAGCAAATGGAGGTTGGTAGGTAAGTCCCATAGCCTTCTCACATTTGAGGTGGGGATAATTTGAGGACCACCTCCCAGAGGTCCAGGCAGGACTGAACACCAGATGCTCCCACAGGTGCTCATACCTCCCAACCCCACCCGATGAAACTCAATGGCTCGTTAACAGGCCCGATAGGGGCTCCCCTCCCCTATCCATGCTTCTCGGGATCACCTCCCAATTAGCTACCTGTACTGGAGGGTTCCGCATCCGTGGGTTCTGTGCCCATGAATTCAACCAATCTTGGATAGAAATTTTAAAAAAAAAAAGTTATGCTGTTGCCGGCGCATACCATGTAGTTAGGGCTACAATGGATGCAATGTGTCTGTACTGAACATGAACAGCCTTTGTCTCCTCATTATTCCCTAAACAATACAGTAGAACAACTATTTACACAGCGTTTACATTGTATCGGGTGTTATAAGTAATCTAGAGATGATTTAAAGTACACGAGAGGATGTGCGTAGGATATCTGCTAATACTGTGCTATTTTACATAAGGAACTTGAGCACCCACAGATTCTGGTGTCCGCAGGGGTCCTGGAACCGGTCCCACATGGATACTGACGGACAACTCTACTCGAATCCTAGTCTCACAGTCTCTTTCTGGCAGAACCCAATCAAAGACAGTCAGGACTCTAGATATTGCATTCCACTGGCATGGAATTGACCATGACCCGACCTGGAAAGGAAATGTGGCTTCTCCCTTGCGAGTTCTTATACTTCAAACACTCGTGCTGCCACCTGCCCCTCCAGCAGCGAGACAGATGGATCCCAAGGGTCCATGGACACAGACCTGGAACCTCTCTGGGGGCTCTGTTCAAACACGACCGCAATCACAACACAGGAGAGAGAGAGAGAGAGGAGAGCCTTTTCAGAGGACAGGGAGGACCAGGAACTTGGGGTGTTACCGGAGAGAGGAGGAGCCCCTGGCCTGCGTCCAGCTTCCCTGCTCACACAGGTGGGAAGCCAGATCTCACGGGCACCATCTGACCCCGCTGGGAAATTCAGGTCTTTGAAGCAATCGGTGCTTCACCGGGGAGCACAGGAGGAGACCCGAGGCCCGGGGGCGATGGTGCTGGGAGACTCTCTGCTTTGTAACGAAGGCCTGGGGGTCTCTGGGGGAATTGTGCAACCAGCGAGCGGGAAACTGGCTCACCTCCGCCGCTGCTGGGAGGAGAGGAAATGTCCCGGGGCTGAGTGTGCTGAGGCGTGATTGAGCCAGCCCTGCTGTGGGCAGGGCAGGTGTCACTCGGAGATAAGCCAAGCCCCAGCTGTAGCTGATGATCTTGTGAAGCTTTGCTCAGGCCAAGCCCGAGCTGCGGTTGGTGATTTCTGTGACGCTTTGCTCGGGACAGTGGGAAATCGCTTCCTTGGAGCGTGTGCGCGCGGTGGCAGGTAGTCCCGGGGTGCCGGCCGGGCGCTCCACTCCTCGGTGGCGTGGCCTGATTGCCCCTGACGTCCAGAACAGCTCAAGTGCCGGCCTCCCCTCCCTAACTCAGGGGCAGGGCAGCATGAGCCTGTCAAGGCACATGGGCAAGATCCGAAAACGCCTGGAAGATGTCAAGAGCCGATGGGTCCGGCCAGCCAGGACTGACTTCAGTGACAACGAGAGTGCCCGGCTGGCCACAGATGCCCTCTTGGATGGGGGGCCTGAGGCCTACTGGCAGGCGCTTAGCCAGGAAGGCGAGGTGGACTTCTTGTCCTCAGTGGAAGCCCAGTACATCCAGGCCCAGGCCAAAGAGCCCCCCTGTGCTCCGGAGACCCCCGGAGGGGCCGAGGCAGGAGCCAAGGGACTCGACTCCTACTCCCTACAGTCAGGCACCTACTTCCCCGTGGCCTCGGAGGGCAGCGAGCCCACCCTGCTGCACACCTGGGCCTCGGCCGAGAAGCCCTACCTGAAGGAGAAGTCCAGTGCCACCGTGTACTTCCAGACGGACAAGCACAGCAACATCAGAGACCTTGTCCGCCGCTGCATCACCCGGACCAGCCAGGTAGCGATGCCGGGCCCTGCGTCTCCTCGGCCACGGGCAGGGAGGAATGGGGGCTGGAGGAGGAGGAAGAGGGGGGCGTGTCCTGTTCTGAGGGGCAGAGTCCAGATGAGTGGGGCTTACGATGGAGTCAGGGATGTTACTCTCTGCCTTGTCCTGGATAACTGACCTCTGATGCCACGTGTCATAGTCTGGGTCCCAGCCACCACAGCCCATCACCAAACTCCTACGATGAGCTTCCTGCCTGGCCCTCCTCTTCCCTTGACCCCCAGCCGCTCAGTCTCTATGCTGCTGCGGATACTTTTTCTATATGTCAAATCTAATTTGGTCCCTTTCCTGCTGCCTACTCCATCTTCTGCCTGACCACTGGCTGGATTCAGCTGCTGCATGGTCGTTTGTGCAGACAGGTCTACAGAGTCAGAGAGGACAAGGGACAAGTATGGCCCCAGTGGAGTGGCCCCTCCATTCGGAATCTCGGTGGAGCAGTATCTGGCCTCGCCTGGGGTCTTCAGAAAAGACTTCCTGAGAAAAGGACTTTGGCGCTGGATCCTGAGAAGGCATAGACATAAAGTGAAAAGCAGGGGAGACGAGGAGGTCCTGGGCAGAGGGCAGAGGGCAGAGCACATGCAAAGGCCTGAACGTGGAGAGTGTAGGTTTGAGAGTCTTCAGATCACTCGGTATCGAGAGGCAAGAGGTGGGAGCTGGAGAGGTTGTGAGCCATGCTGAGGAGTTTGCTCTTCCCACTGTGGGCAGTTGGGAGCCACTGACGGCTCTAAGCAGAGAAGGGCCACAGCCTACTTCCATGGATAGCCTGTGGCTGGCATCTCTGTGGGAACAGCCCATCCCCGAGCCCTCATGTATGTATGTCTGTGTGCTCTCGCCCGTGTGTGTGTGTGTGTGTGTGCATATATATACACGTGTGTGTGCATTATGTGTGGAGGAGGATATCACAAACTGCCTGTAAAGGCCCAATAGGTAACAGCATGAGTGAAGTTCATGGGGGCCTGGGACAAAAGGGAGTGGTGGGGACTGTGGCAAAGGGGACCAACCCAAAGAGGTGGCCACAATTCGGCGCCAACAGAGTCGGGTCTTCGTACCTGTTAAGAGGAGCTGGAAATTCTGAACTTTAGGTGAAATCTTCTGATTCGTAAGTGTTGTCTTAAATTCATAACATGCTGTGCTGGTGACAGAAAAGCCACCAGCTTTTCAGGGCCACAGAGGCAGGAGAGGGAGCCTTTCGAGGTGGGGAGTAGGGGAAGGAGAGGGGCTCGGGCAAGGGATCATGTTTCGCAAGCCCTAACCTGGCTTCTCTCCAGGGAGTGTCACTCACCCTCTGAGCAGCAGCTGCCTTTGAGAATTTCCCCAACACTAGTGGTCCCCGCCCCTCGGGAGAACACTGGACACTGGACTTAACACGCAGAGAGGCCAAAGCTGGTGCATAGAAACAGACCCTCAGGGCCGGAAGGGTCCTTAGTCCAGCGTGGAACCTGAGGCCCCGGAGGCTAAGGGACTTGCCCCAGGCCATGCAGGGAGCCCCAGGCAGTGCTGACACCCTTGGCTGCCTGCCTGGGCCCATCTGTCAACTGCTATGGCTGCTCTGTCACAGAAACATGACAAGCCAGTGCTCCACCCATTGCTACTTTCTTTTTAATTTTCCAGAAGCCCGCTCCCTCCCTACTGCCCTTCCACACACACCCCAGCCGCTCACGGTGGTGTTTCTCCCTGAGCCATAAGATTGCACAAAGTATTGAACTTGGGAGGAGGTTTAGTCAAGAGACTAGGACCCTGGCAAAAAACGAGCTTAAATATCAGCTTGTCCTTTTTTTCTTTTTTTGCTTTCTTTTAAATGTAGCCAAATGTCTTTCCTTGGAGTCCATTCTTACCCCACTGCAGCTTTGGGAAGGCAGAGTGGGCATCTGTAACCCTGAGCTGGACAGTCAGTGATCTTGTGCATCTGGGGTCGGAGGGGCAGCTGACAGCAAGCAGCCACTTGCGTCTGTGATTCCAGGACATTAGGAGAAATCCTGACCAAGTGCCAGTCATGGTGCCTGAAATTCCTTCTGTCAAGGCAGGGTGGAGGAGCAGAGGGAGAGGCCTCCCCACTTTGGGGAGCTCCCTGCCCAAGGAGGAGAGAGGAAGAGGAGGACAGTGGTGGGTGGTGGCCCTGGGCTTGAACATGGAGGAGGGTGACTACGGCAGGCTTCACAGAGGAGGCGAGTCTCTAAGGCTGAGCAAGCGTTTGCCAGGCAGAGAGGTGAAGGAAAAGATTTCCAGGCCTAGGGAGGGCCAAACACTAAATTCGGGAGGCGTGGGAGGGCTCGGGTGTCCTGGAGATGAGGGCCACCGCAGTCCTTCTGGTGGGACAGAGCTTGTTGATGCGAGACCTCAAGGAGTGTGCGGCTGGGGACAGGACCGGAGGCTAGAGGTGCTAGGAGCGGCTGTGCCTCAGGCTTCGAGCCAAAGACTGAGCAACAGTTCTCTTTTCTTCAGTGTGTCCGGGATTTGTTTTAAGCGGGTGCAGTAAGCCACACAGACATGGAAATGCTGTCAAGAAGCAAGAAGTTCTTACGTTCTCTAGAAGCAGGAGGCACAGGCCCCATGCAGAGCCACGTGGGCACAAGCCTGCCTGTGGCTTTGCGGGAAAGGCAAGGCAGGCCGGGGTAAACGGTTTAGGGCTGGCTAGTTTGAATCATTTTGGCAAGCTCTGGGCTAGAGGTGGTTTCTAGTGGTCCAGGATCTGGCCCTGGATGGTTTGGGGCAGAGGGACTACTGTCTTGATGTGTGAAAGTTAGGTGAGGGCGATAGTTGAGTTATGGCTCTAGGTTGCTCGGTTTGCATGTCAAAGCATTATCATCAGCCCTATGGGAGGTTGGGTGGGTGGGGTAGGGTGGAGGCTTGCAGAGGAGCCAGGAGGAGGAAGCTTCCCACCTTCACCCCCACCACAGGCGTCAAGGACCAACTCTTCAGGCTGAGCCCCTGCCCTAGGATAGGCTGTTCTTCCCCGCTTCACACACACACAGGTCACAAGGTCACTGCCAGATGGGCTGAGGGCAGTGGCCAGGGGGATGAGAGAGGTGGGTCTAGGATAGAATGAGGCCACCTGAGCAGAAACTGCACAACCCCCTGGAGGGAGCTCATGAGCAGGTCCCCGTTCCCAGTGTCCACACCTGAGATGCCTCAAATACCAAGGTCATTCCTCGGACGAGCCCCACTGGGGAAAGGACTAGATCCAGGTGAGAGGAGTCTGGTCCCCCAGCAGTGTGGGGGTTCCAGCCAGGGCCCCAACCCACACGCAGAGATGGCACTTTGCCCCTCAGGCTGTGTCTACTGAAAACAGACCGACATCAAAGTCTTTTTCCTAGGCTGGAAGTAGAATGACTGGGGGCCTGGCTCTGGGGTGGGGTCTGGGGCATCTGCCTTGCATTCTAGCCACGTGGCTTTTGGAAAGTTACCGAACTTCTCGGCACCTCCAGCTTCTCACCTGGGAAGGTGGACCGTGTCGTGAGGGTTACAGAAGACGAACATGTGGCTGAGGGTGGGCGCTTCTCAAACAGTTGCCGCTGTAATTACACTCGTCTGCCAAAGGCAAGTTCAAAAACAGAGCATCAGTGCTCAGGGGAAGAGAAAGAGGAAAGAGTAGAAACAGCAGCACGGACTGGGAGATGAGGCGCTATGTGCCTCCAACAACTGTCCCCGACATGGACCCAGATTCCTCTCTCACCCCCCGCCCTTCCTCAGGCAGGAGGGTTTCCGGTCCTTGAAGGACTCTCATCTGCCTGGCAGGTTGCGAGGGCTTCTCAGCCAGGATTTGAGGTCCCCAGAGAATAGCCCCAGCTGACCAGCTTCCGCCCCCCACCCCAGAGGGGCCCCTCCATCTCACCGAATCTCCGGATTCCCAGAACAGGCCTGTCAGGCTCCGCTTCCAGGCCAACTTCCTTTTTTGGCAAAGTGTCACAGAAAATGCTTCTTTTCCTTCTCAGCCAGCCCCGCCCTCTGAGCTGTCCATCTGACTGGCTTAACGAGAGCCCCACTCTTTCTTTTTCATGTCCATAGAGACACGGGCACGAATTCGAATCCTCTTCCGTAACCTGGATTAAAACAACATTCTTGCGTGGCGTTATTCTAACATCATCCACACTTGCTCATAAATAATGCATATGGAAATCGTGATCATGTTTTAACCATACGCTAGAATAACAGCCTTTACTTTCGCACATGCTTCCATTTCTGTGATCCGGGCTTACAGTTAGACTCACCTTGGGTGATAGCTAATGTTCTATTATAGTGCAGCGCTTTACAGGTAAAGAAACTGAGGCTCAGAGAGGGTACATGACTTGTCCAAAGGTACTTAGCGAGTCTCCAGTAGCACCAAGGCCGGAGCCAAACTCCCCTACCTCCTTCCTCGTAGACCATTTTTTCTCTGGATTATGTGCTGCCCTCTGTATTAGTTTCAAGGGGCCGCTGTAACAAATTAGCACACATTTGGGGGTTTAAAGCTACAGAAATTTATCCTCTCACAGTTCTGGAGGCCAGAAGTCCAAAATTACAGTGTCAGCTGGGCCGCACTCCCTTCTGAAGTTTCTAGAGAAAGGTCCTTCCTCTCCCAGCTTCCGGTGACTCCAGGCATTTCTCAGCTCGTGGCTACATAACTCCAGTCTCTGCCTCCATCTTCAGTGGCCTCCTCTTCTCCCTGTCTGTCCATTGGGTATCTTTCATAAGAGCACTTGTCACTGGATTGAAGGACTACAAGATAATCTAGGATGATCTCATCTTGAGAGTCTTAAGTGTATCTGCGAAGATCCTTTTTCCAAGTGAGTTCATATCCGTGGCCTCTGGTAGCTGGGATGAGGATACAGCTTTTAGAACATCATTATCCACCCTCTACACCCTGTAAGGTAGCACAGCCACGCGGGGGCCTGGAGCAGGTACTGGCTTTGAATTAATCCAGTTGAGAGACAATTCCAACAGGAGGTGAACGAAATAGAGCTAGGCGTAAGGAGCCTGTATTTGCAAGCATCCCTTAAATCAGGACACAGGGTTACTTGTAAACCTGCTGCCTTCTCTGTCCGTTGGTCACCAGCCTTGTCTCAGGGGAACTGGGACTCATGGGAAGCAACTGGGAAGGTTTACTGACCTTCCGTTGAGAGAAAACAAAAAGTCTGGGTGTCTCTTTTGTCCACGCCTTGGACGAGGAGGCATTCATCTTCCAGCAGAGAGGGCCTGGGTGTTACTGGTGCCAGAAGCTTGAATGTGTACAAACCCCCGGTCGCGCGATGACAGGCATGGCTCTGAAGGGTCACGGGTCTCACGATTAGGACGCCTTTTCTGACTCGAGCTCAGAGTGAGCAGTTTCTCGGCAGTTCCCTCCCCGGTCCGGACACCCACACCAAGTGAGCAGAAGGCGAGCTCCAGGCGGGCACCAGCCACCTCCTTCCCTGTCTCTGTGAATGATGGAGCTATTATTGCTGTACTGTTGAAGAAAGAATCGCCACAGCCCCCTTCCAAACAGCACTGCTGGTTTGGGTTCATGCTGATCCATCTGCACCCCACTTTCCCTCACTGGCAGTTACAGCGGACATGCTACCATTGGCCCTGCTTTCTCTTTTCAGTCGGTTTGTTGATTTTTAATACGTATGTGTTGAGCACGTATTATACAGCAAGTTGTACGAGAACATTTCACCGGGTCTTAGGTAACCAGTTTCTACGTCACCATTATAATGATCGTAATAATTCACCTGTCAATAAACCACAATTTAAGTGTTAGGAAGAAGGACTCTTCATTGGGTGACAAAAAAGTCAGATTCTGCTCCAGTTCCACTGTGTGGGAGCTTTCCCACACCGCCAAGCAATTCCCGAACACCAGCTGGGTGTCTCCCAAGTCATTGGCAGCAATGGAAAGCTGTCACCTGGGTTTCTGACCCAACAGCCACAGGCTGGAGATTCCAACGACCTCCTCGTTAGGTCTGGTTAATTCGTTAGAGCGGCTCACAACACTCTGGGGAATATTCTCCTTACTAGGTTATCGGTTTGTTATCAAAGACTGTAACTCAGGAAGAGCCAGATGCAAGAGACGCAGAGGGCAGGGAAACGGGGAAGGGCTCCGAGCGCCCACAGCCTCTCTGAGTGCACCATTCTCCCCTAACCTGGAGGCTCTCAAACCCATCCTTCTGGGATTTTATGGAGGCTCCGTGACATAGGCGTATTTGATCCTGTCATTGGCCATTGGTGATTGATCCAAGCTCCAGCCCCTCTCCCTTCCCCAGGGGCCAGGGGACTGAAAGTTCTAACTCTCTAATCACAAGGTTGGTTCTCCTGGCAACCAATGCCCGGCCTTGGTCACCTCATTAACATAACAAAAGACACCTTTTTTTTTTCCCCCCTCATCACTTCAGAAATTCCAAGGGTTTTCAGAGTTTGTGCCAGAAACAGGAAAAAGATCAAATATACATTTCTTATTAATTATGAATTACAACCTCACAGAAAGTAACCCCAAAGAAGCTTAAGAAGAACATGCATTGACATCCACAGAGGAAAAGCCAAGGGTAAGACTGGCTGCAGGCATGGCTAATATGAGATGCTTGAGGGATGCTGCTGGCAATGTCTCCACCTCTTGGCCCTGCTGCTTTCTCTGGGGCTGGCTTCATTTTCAGGCAGCCTGTCCCCATGTGGTGGTGGCAAGATGGCTACCAGAAGCTGTAGTTTACAATCTACTAAGCTAAGCAACCCCAGTAGAAAAAATGCCTCCTTCCTGCAAAAGTCCCCACAGAGGTCCTGAGCTGACTCTCACTAGAATACTTTAGATCATGTGACCAGCCCTGGGCCAATCCCTGTGGCCAGTGGGGGATGCAGTGTTCTCATTGGTCTGGCTTTGGTGATGCGCTCCGCCCCGCCCCGCCACAAACAATCCAGGGCATGGCAGTAGCCCCAACCAAACCACACTGATTGTGGAAAAGAGGTGATTCCTTAACGGGAGATTGGGGTGCTGCTGGTGGAAGAAGAATGCACGCTTGGCAGGCAGGAGGACATCTGGCTCTCCCCTTCGCTGGATACGTAGGGCTCTCCACTCGCGGGATATCATGTTCTGTTAAGATAGAGGATGCGGTGACTGGGGCCGAAAGGGCTCCCTCCTTCACCCCACTGGCTCGTCTCAGTCCAGTCTAGTGTATCTGTGGGGTCTCTACAGGGATTTGGTTTGAGGCAAGGATTCCTTGGCTTAAAAGCATTTGAAAACAAGTGACCACAGACTACCTTCGAGCTCCAGATGGCTGAGAATCATGACATTAAATCTGTTCCTCTCCCCTGCACCTGCCCAGCCGCCCCCTGCCCTTCCCGCCCCCCTCCTTCCCTCCCCTCCCCCTCTTCCCTCCTCTTGTTTTTTCTCCTCCTTCCCGCTTGCACTTTATACTCCAACAGTGGCTGGTAGCCAGAGGATTTGTGGTGGGCTGGAGAGGTGGGATCTCCACTCCAGCTCTCCCTTTCCCTTCCCTGTCAGACCCGCCCCCACCCCACCCTTCCCCCCAGCACAGCACCAATGGGACCAGCTCTCCCAGGCCCACTGGGACTTAGAAGTTTGGCTGAAACCAGTTAGCGCCTGCCCCTGACTCTTCTGGTATTTGGCCCCTCTGCTCTGGCCCAGGTCCTGGCCATCCTGATGGATGTGTTCACAGACGTGGAGATCTTCTGTGACATCCTAGAGGCAGCCAACAAGCGTGGCGTGTTCGTCTGTGTGCTCCTGGACCAAGGAGGCGTGAAGCTCTTCCAGGAGATGTGTGACAAGGTCCAGATCTCTGACAGTCACCTCAAGGTAGGGTCCCCCAGTGAGAGTACAGAAGGTACTTCGTATTAGAATAAGACAGGCTATGCCATGGTAACTGATGTCTCCCATCCCAACGGCTTAACATAGTAAAAGTTCAGCTCTTGCTCGAAGACAGCCATCCCCCATCTCATAGCTATGCCAAGACAACAGTGACAGGGAGAGAGCGGGCAGAAGGATTTTGCAGGATGTTTTTAGGACCCGACCCAGAAGAGATTTTCATCACTTCCACTCATAGCCCTTTGAGGACCTGGGTGCACGGGGACTGGCAAGGATAAGGGCCCAGGGACAGCTGGAGAGCAGCATTCTCTGCCACAACCGCCTCTTCTCCTCTCAGCTGAGGAAACTTTGCCAGGCAGGGCAGCATTCAGGAGCTGTTAGATGTGGGTTAGGACTCCATGGCCGATCCTCTTAGATTTAACCCAACACCCCACCTTCTTCTCCTGACAAGGAGAAAAGAAACCCAGAGATAAAGGTTCATTTAGTCAAGTCAGATTTGGGGCAGCTAATTCAAGGTCAAATGTCAAAGCATCCGTAGCTTTCATGAGAAGGCCGGGCTGAACAGCTGGTGGGTGGTCCTCAGGGTTCCCTTGGGGACTGTCCTCTAGCTCAGGCGGGTCAGCTTCCAGGAGACCCTGCCCTCCTCCCTTCCTCCCTCCCTGCCCCTCCACACTGACCAGATGTAGCTGAGCTCAGGCACCTCCTGGTGCCACAGGCCTTGACTCCTCTGATCACTGGGTCCGCCTGACGTTGCCTGGGTCAGACCTCCTCAGCATGCAGGTCCAGAGAGTCAGCGCTTCTCGCCTTCTTGGCCCGCACCGGCCATACCTGATGGTTCTCTTGGCACCTCCTGCCATCTCAGAGCTTGCGGGGAGGCGGAGAGGAGATGTTGGAGACGTTTAGACATTAGGGGTCCTCCTCTGCTCAGCCACAGGCGGGCATCCTCAGGGGCCCGGCAGTATTCCGCCTTCGGCTGAGCTTCCCATGTGTCACCTGCCCTTCCCAGGGTCCCAGCCTGAGGGCTGGGGCAGCGGGTGCTGCCGGGAAGGAAAGGGATAAACAGGGCCATGATTTCGGTTGTGGACACAATTTTTTTAGACGGGACTATTAAGGGTTCACTGAGGTCACCGTAAAGCTCCCTCTCTGGCTGCACCGAGCCTTCCCTCTGACCAGCTTCAAGTCAGGGACTTTGTCACTAAAGCCACTTATGAGGCTGGGCCCGCCAGACCTCCATGGTCCTGGGAGCCTCGACTGAAGTCTCCACGGCCATCAGGCCCTTGTCTTCTTCTATTTTCTGCTTTTATAAATTCTACCATCTCTCACTCCATTTATTTTTTTTTTGCTGTTACTCAAATAATGTCAGACAATGAAGAAAGTTTAGAAAACTCAGCCAAGAAAGAAATAGAAATGGCCCACAATCCCCCCAAGCAGAGATAAGCCCTGTTTATGTCTTCGTGTGCATCTTTCTGGACTTTGTCCTGGGCAAACGTGTATCTACAAATACATGATGAGCGAGGGACACCTGACTTTCCTTCCAACAGAACATTTCCATCCGGAGTGTGGAAGCGGAGGTGTACTGTGCCAAATCGGGCAGGAAGTTTGCCGGCCAAATCCAGGAGAAGTTCATCATCTCGGACTGGAGATACGTCCTGTCTGGATCATACAGGTGAGCACTGGGTTTCACCTGTTGAGGCTTCATGGAGGCCAAGGCTGAGCAGCTCAGGTGCACCTGCCTCCCCTTTCCCCCACCCCCGCCCCCCTGGCAGCTCCCAGGACACTCCTCCCCTGCCCAGAGCTGGGGCTTCACCTCACACGTGAGGCTGGAGGCAGGACCCGCCAGGGGCGAAAGGGGGACAGTCCAGCCCTTCCTGGGAGGACTTCAGGATAGAGGTACCCATCCAGGCGCCTCGGTTTTCCTTGATGTTGCAATAGGACATAGAACCCCCTTTTTCCCTCCTCAGCTCCCTCAGGCGTGATTACAAAATCATGCAGTTGGTTTTGGGATGTATATGTGTTTGCGTGTGAATTATACTGAGATATAATTCACACGCCAGATGACTCACCCATTTAATGTGTACAGTTCGATTCTTTTTAGCGTACTTCCCACATCTGTAATATGGAGATTAGGTGTCTTAACACAGACACCCCTCTGTGTTAAACAGAACACAAAAATGCACTGACTATAACAGACGGCTAAATCTGCTTATACTGTAGTGAAGAACCTTGGTTCATCAAAAGGCATCTTAAAGAAAGTAAAAGGTCAGGTTATAAACTGGGAGCAGGTTTTCATGATGCCCTGACGGATTAGTGTCAAGCATCACAAAGAACTCCTGTGACTCACAACAGCGCAACAGAAGCATGGGCAAGGGACATGAGCACACGCTTCACTGAGGAGACACATTGAAAACACACGAAGAGATGTTCAGCATCAGAAATGAAAATGCAAACTGAAGCTAGGATGAGTTATCATTTTATACCTTCTTAACGAGCAGAAAAAAATTAAGACCGACAATACCAACTTAGATTTATAGGATCTTTTATACATTGCCGATGGGATTTCAAATAAGCACAGCGACTTTGGAAAGAGCGGCATTCTCTCCTAAAGCTGAAGGCTCACCTAGTTTATAACCCAGTAATTCCACTCCTTGGTGTATTTCCAAGAAACACTGGTTCGCAGTACAGTAGAAGACAAATATAAGAATATTTGTAGCAGCACTGGTCACAACGGAAAAACTGTGGAAGCAACCCAAATGCTTATCAATGGGGGAGTAGATGAATCCACCGTAATCTAGCCACCAGTGGAATATTATACAGCAGTCAAAAATGAACGAAGTACAGCGACTAGAGATAACATGGATGAATCTTAGCAATAGAATATTAAGTGAAAAAATTTCAAGAGACCGTCATGTTAAAAACAACTAAAGTAAAAATATTTACTTTCCAGAATACACAAAACATTTTTTAATTATAGAAAAAGGCAAGTACAGGAACTATGGCACAGGGTTCCGGGCGACGATTCCTCTAGTCTGTGGAGCAGGGAGAATAGGTTGCCGGAGGGACTGTGTGGTTAGATGTCAGCTACTGTCAAGATGCTAGCCTTTAATTTTAAGGGGCGGGTTCACAGGTGCTTATTTCATTATTTAAAATAATGAAGTAAATAGCTCCATACATTACGATGGGCCATGAATAGACCAACATGATGACACTGGGTCTTGAGCCAAAGGTTAAGTCAATTCATGCACTTAAGGGTCAAAAAACAAGAAAAGTAAAATGGATTTCTTACAATGGGTGGTGATGAAAGGACGTGTACAAGCCGGAACACAGGACGCGCGGACCTGTGGGGTGTAAGTGGGGGGGACCCCTGCGCGGTGCACGGGGCACACAGATACTGCAGGGACTCACCTACACCTGGGGGTGCACGGGGGCCTCAGGCGTCGGGGCCTGAAAAGTGGCCCCGGCACCTGTTTTTGTCAGGCAAAGCATGCAGTTGTTGGCTCAGTCTAGCCTGATCCCGAATAACACAGGGCTCTTGATTTCTTAGTGTCGCCAAGAGTCCCACTGTCCCTGTGTTTGCTGCTTCCCTGTCACCTGGCTGGCTTCAGGCTCAGTATCTGCTCCTCAATCTGGGGCTGTGTGGGTGGTTCCTGGGCAGGAGGTGAAGTTTAAACAGAGCCTCATTGTTCTTCCCGGGATTGCCCCATCCTGTGTGACCCCCGCCCTGCCTCACAGGGACCCTGCAGGCTGGGCTCTGCCTTTCTGGTGGCCAGGCAGGCCGGCTGGAGGATCCCGGTTGAGATCCTTGGTGGGGGCTGTTTCTGCTCAGCGCTGGTGACCTGCCCAACTCTAATCATCCCGTCCCCATCGCTCCCCACACCTGGGTTCACATGATTAGGGATACAGGAATCTCTAACCTGATGCTCTTGGTGGGTCTTCTGTGCTGTCACCAGGAATTTTCAAGGGGAAGTGGCGGGGGTGGGGAGGCCCGGAGGGGTGAGGAGTTTTCCATCAGAAATACAAAGGAATTTGGTTAAATCAAGGAATCCTAAAAAGTAATATATAAACACCTTGAACATTTTGTTTTCACTTAAAACCTGTAAACGGAGCGAGGGACGAGACCTTTGCTTGGGTGTCCTCAGGGGTATCTGGGCAAACCGCGCCTACGCCCGGTTCCTGTGGGCTCGTCCTGTGGTCTCTTGTCCGCATCTCCCACAGAGCACGGATTCCCCCTCCCTCCCTCCACTTCCAGGTGCACGTGCCCGAACACGGAGCCAGCCCTCTGGATATTCGCGCAAATACAGCCCCCGCCTTCCGAGGGACGGCCACCTGTTTGCAGCTGCCTTCCCCAGGCACCTATTTGCTTAGAAGAGGCAGGCGTCCCACATTTCACAGGTGGAGCCGCTGAGGCCCCAGCGTCTGTCTAGGTGACTGATGTGAGCAGAGTCCACGGGACGCTGGGACTCACCTGGCCCTCGGCCCTCTGTGCGTCCACAGGGCCCTCACTCTCACGGGCTGTAATCTGAGCCCCGGAGGAGCCCTGACCCCAAGCCAGGATGCACTCTGGCAACTTCATCACGAACCTGTAGATATTTGCTGGTCCTGAGCATCACTTCTGCCATCTGTGACACGGGTCACCGCTGTCTCCCTCCCTCCGGGGCTTCTGCCAGAATGGAAGGAGCCGGCCCAGAGCGGGGCAGGCGTGTGAATCTCCTTCTTCCCAGTCCCTCCTTAGCCCCCGCCGCCCCCTCAGGAAGGTGGTAGAGAGGCCTAGGGCCGGAGCCCCCATTCCCGCCCCTCACTCTCTGTCTTCCTCCCCCCCAGCTTCACCTGGCTTTGCGGACACGTCCACCGGAACATCCTCTCCAAGTTCACGGGCCAGGCAGTGGAGCTGTTTGACGAGGAGTTCCGCCACCTCTACGCCTCCTCCAAGCCCGTGATGGGCCTGAAGTCCCCCAGGCTGGCCGCACCCCCACAGCCCGGAGCGGGCCGCAGCCCCCCGCCTGGCCGCCTCAGCGGCAGCAGCTACTCCAGCAGTGACCACACGTCTTCTGACCCCTTCAACCCAGCCGATCAGCGGGAAATGCACCCCAGGAACAGTCTGTCCATGTCCTCAGGGCCCAGCAGTCCCCGGCCCCAAACCGCCCCCCACCCCCCAGGTTACAGCCCTACCATGGCCTCTGGGGGGCCCTGACCCCACAGGCCCACTTCCTTCCGAGGCCCCACAAGGGGCCACTCGCTCTGTACAGCAACCTCAACGCCTACCGGCCCACGAGGCTGCAGCTTGAGCAGCTTGGCCTGGTGCCCAGGGCGGCCCCCGTCTGGAGGCCTGCTCTACAGGCCACCCCTCATTTCTGAAGGGCCCCTCCCCCAGCCACCCTCCAGGCCAGCGCCGGGCACTTCTGGGTTTGCTGGCCCAAGGAACCACCTCAACGACTAGCAGCTTTGACCCCAGTTCCCTTTGACCTGCACACGGAGCTGCTTGGACGACATTGTGGCCTATGTTTGAACGTTCCTGGGCCTGAGACCCCCATGGTCCCTGGGCTCCTCTCCCTAGTTTGGCCCATGCAGCACATTCTATAAGGTTCCAGGGAGGTGGGGGGTGGGGAGCTAGAGGATGAAATTGTGAAAATAGAGCCCCTTTCTTCCAAAGAGCAGACCGTAGTTTAATATTAACACTCTTCGAATTTCTGTAATGTAAGAAGGGGCAGATACAGCCCACATTTTACATATGGGTAAACTGAGGCACTGAGAGGCAGAGGGTTGGTGTGACCAAGGTACTCCTGTTTCCCAGTGTCCAGGAACAGTCCACTCCCCAGAGATTCAGGAGAAGATATGGGAACATTCTGGATGTTTCTAAGGCGTAACACTAGGTATTCCTGGGCCCAGTGACTCAAGGAAGAGGCCCCAGAACCTTCCGCTGTAAGTTGTTTGGGGCCAGTAGAAATTGCAGCCCCCAGAGATGGGGGCAAGCCAAGGTGTCCAGGGCATGGAGTTAGAGGAGGCGGTTTAGCAGCTCAGGTTCTTGCTTGTAAGGCCTGGAGGTCCCTGAGTCTGGGCGGGTCCCAGGGACTTGAGCTGCTGGAATCTGGGAATGGTACTGTAGCAATGCCTAAGGCAGCCTCGAGCAACTAGGGAGGGTTCAGCATCGACCTTGCAGCCCCCAGGTGCAGCCAGCTGTCTGCAGATCCAGGTACTTCTGTCTGGCTTGTTGACATCCTGAAGCTCAAATGCTGAGTCCTCATTCATTCGTTCTCAGATTCAGTGTGCTCTTTTTCGCTAGGGTAGAACTAGACCCTGAGGGAACAGGATGCTTTGGGAGCACAGAGGAGGGCTGGCCAGCTCACTCTGGGGAGTTGGGGACACTTCCCAGAGAAGTGACAGTTAGCTTAAGACCTAAGAATAAGGGTGTGACAGTTGGGGGTAGGGATGTGATCCAGGCTGCTCCAGCCTAAGAAGCAGGTGCAAAGCCCACATCCCCCTTCCTTCTTCCATGCCTCCCCCTGCCGCCAACTCAGCAACATCTTCCTGTTGCCTGTTTCTGTCTCAGAAGCGTTGCCTCTGTAGTGGAGGGCTGAATCCCCCGGGGGGCTCTGAACCGGACAGCCCATGGCATCCCGAGTCAAGCCCTACAGAGGGCATCGCCCCTCAGCCTATTGCTGTTGGCATTTGTTCCAGGGATGTCTTCGCTTGTTTCCCTTTAAATTGTATCCTGTCCTCACTTCGTGTTTTCCCTCCTTAGTTCCTAAAACTCCAATAACAGCAAAAACCCTTTGGTTCCTGAAGGATTTTTGAACCCCAGTCCTGATGCTGCTGTTTCCTGCTGACGGCTGGGATGAGGTTAGAATGACCAGGCTGCAAAGTGTTCTAAATGAACTTCACAGGCTGCCAAGATGGCTTTGGCAGCCTGTGAAGTTCATTTAGAACAGCTTGCTGGGATGCCCAGAGCTCCAAAGGCCCACTCTGCCCCTGGCTGCGTGCCGCCCGGTCCGGGTGGAGACCTGGCAGCTAGAATAAACTCGCCTCGCTCCCGGTTGCTCTCTGCCAGCCGGTTTCCCCTCTGCAGTCGTCCTAGGAGTAATAAATACGTTTTCTTCTCTTCTGGGCACCTTGTCACATGTGATCCCAAGTCAGTGTCTTTTGCTGTGGCCAATGGAATGTGAGCAAAGTGTTGAGGATCGCTTCTGGGAAGGAGGTTTAAGAGCCGGGTGCACTTGGCCTCATAGGAGGGCACGTCAAGGTGTGGAGCCCCCAACCCCTGCCAGTCTGGGTCCCTAAGAGACTCTGCTGAGCAGGCCCTTCCCCCACCCCTCCACCGACCCGCAGTGGATATGAAGTGTGAGCCTTTGTTGAAATAAACCTTTGTTGTTCAAGCCACTGAGATTGGGGTTGTTTCTCACTGCACCATGATGCAGCCTCACCTGACTGATACAGCCTTGGGACCTACTGACGCGAGGCCGGCCGTTCCTTTGTGGCACTGGATTCCCTAGGGTCCCCAGCCTCGGGCTCTCATTCCAAGACACTATTTCCACCAGGAGGATTTCACACACCTGGTGAGGTTGCGGCCGAAGGCCAAAGCACATCCTTATCCAAGTTTCCAATCCTCCCAACCCCATCTTCATCTAGTCCTGCTCTGACTAGAGTCACATCTGCACCTGCCTCGGCAGGCCCACTCGCGGGGGGCTGCCCTGAACAGAGTCTCCACCACAGTGTGAAATTCAACAATGGCGACGGGGAGCCTGCCATGCGCCAGGCTCCATTTCAGTGACAGGCAGAGATCCAGACTCAAGTTCGTCCTGGAGAACTCCAAAGTCGGCTGGGGGCGACCCCCACGTGAACGGGCACCACGGAGAGCGTGACAGAATGAAAGAAATCATGTGGTGGTCGTGTCGGGGTGGGGACACCGTGGAGGGGGCTTCACTTATGGCCAAACACATACCCGCCACCAGGGGTTGGCGATCACGTTGCCCCCTGCAGCCCTGTCAGCTGGGACTGACTGGACGTTTTGAAAGCTAATGACCAACCCTCCCCCCAAGCCTCTCTTCTAGAGACTGTCTGTAGCATCCACCTGGTTCTATTAGGTACCAATCTGTATCCCCCTGTCTGCACTGTAAGAGCCCAAGGGGACCCTAAGGACAGTGCCTTGGACATCCCAATGAGTAATACATGCTAGGTGCCTGGCTGAGCAGCTTTGCTCCTGCACGAACATTCAGACACCGCAGGACGAGCTTACTCCCCTCTCTCCCGCCCTCCCCGCCTTCGCCCCACTTGCCCTGCTGGCTGTCACAGAGGTGGCAGGGCCCGTCTTTACATGTTTCATTGTCTGGACTTGGCCCAAGAAGTTGTTGGACACAGAGAAACTGTCACTCACCTTCTCAGCTCCCACTTGAAGAGCGTGTCGGAAAAACTGTCATCAGAGGATGTAAATATTGCAGACGCACACGTACGAGCATAAACACAACCTCCCCCTTTCCTTGTGGTTCACTGTACTTTGAGCCACACGTGTTGTTTCCCAAGATGCTTCACCGTTCTTTCCTCTGTAGGGTGTGGTGAGGGAGGGTGTCCCCACGAAAGTGTGCCATGCCGAGTGGACAGAGAGGCCCAAAGGAGGCAGCCACCGCACACGAGGGGGCAGTGTGCGTACAGGGCAGGGGGCAGGGGAGGCTGGAATCCAGCTCGTCGCTGAGCTTGCCAAGGCTGCCACCCCCCACTGCCCGCTCACCAGGTCAGGCAAATTCACTCAAAGACACCTTCTAGGCTGGGGGGCTGGGCTTTGAGAACAGAGGTTTTAGGCCTTCCCACTGAAATGGTTGCTGGTGAAGAACCCCCAAGCTCTCCCCCCTACTGCAGGACAAGGGACCACTGAGGCGTCTCAGCCAGGCCTTCGGAGATGGCATTTCTCGATGGAAACTGTTCCTCTGCCAGCAGAGGCAGTGGCTTGCTTCTGATGGCTGCTCCTGGAGAACCTCGGATCAAGTGCAAGGGCCTCGAGGCCACTTCCTGACCTTCTCTCAGACCACCAAACGCAGACGCAGCGCGCGTTCTGGGAGCCTGCCCTGTGCGCACACAGAAGTGGCCACTTCATTGTTTCCTTGCTGAATTTTTCTATCCCAAGTCCCGGGAGGCCAGCCTTGGCTTTCAGTCCAAAAGGGCCTGAATTCCTGTACTTGATCACGAAATTGCCCCCTGCCCCATGTGCCAGGGGCTGGGCAGCCAGTGTCGGGGAAGGAGATGTGCTCTCAGAGCCTATGCAACAGCGCCGCTGAGGCCCCTTTATGTTAGAGAGCTTGGCTGATTTCAATAACCGGCCATTTGGGCTATTTTTTTTTTTCCTCTTCCCATGTATTAAATTCCAGCTCTTCTGTTTTAAATTCACCAACAGAGAGGCTGCCAAACCCTAGGCCTCCGCCCTCAACCCCAATAAAAGCAGAATCTCAGGTCCATGTGTTCCTGCTCTCCCCATCAGCGTGGCCCAGGTGTGCTCTGTAACTGCCAAGGCTTGTAAGTAATAAACCTGTATCTTTTCAAAGTTTTGTGGATGAAAAAGGGGTGCTATAATAAACCATAAATTCCTGACTAGGCAGGTCGTGGTGGGTAGTCACACCCTTGGCCTATTACTTTGTTAGTGAAAGGAGTTAAGCCAGCCCTGTCCTTTGTTCTTGTGCATCTAAGTTAACACACCTTTGAAATGCCAGAAATAATTCCTTTTGAAGGCCTAGCCACCCTTAAGAAAGCACATAATCTTATAATCTAATCTCTACCTTGCTTTCTCCCATCTTCATGTAATCTTACTTAAATTATCTCCTTAATTCCAAATGTATAAAGGAAGCTACAAACTGATACATCTGATAAGGGGTTAATGTCTAAAATTTATAAAGAACTCATACAACTTAACACACACACACACACAAACAATCCAGTTAAAAAATGGGCAGAGGACCTGTATAGACGTTTCTCCAAAGAGGACATACAGATGGCCAACAGACGTATGAAAAGATGCCCAATGTCACTGATCATTAGAGAAATGCAAATTAAAACCACAATGAGATATCACCTGACACCTGTCAGAATGGCCATCATCAATAAATCAACAAATGAGCGTTGGCGAGGACGTGGAGAACAGGGCACCCTTGTGCACCGTTGGTGGGATCGCAAATTGGTGCAGCCTCTGTGGGAAACAGCATGGAGGTTCTTCAAAGATGAAAAACAGAACTATCTTATGACCCAGCAATTCCACTTCCGGGTCTTTATCTGAAGACGTCCAAAACATTAATTCAAAAAGACATATGCACCTCTATGTTCACTGCAGCACTATTTACAATAGTCAAGAAACAGAAGCAACCTAAGTTCCCATCAACAGATGATTGGATAAAGAAGATGTGTACATATATTTAATGGAATATTACTCAGCCATAAAAAATGCAATCTTACCACTTGCAATGACATGGATGGACCTAGAAGGTATTATGTGCTAAGTGAAATAAGTCGGACAGAGAAAGACAAATACCACACAATTTCACTTATATGTGGAATCTAAAGAACAAAATCAATGAACAAACAAAGCAGAAACAGATTCATAGATATAGGGAACTGGTGGTTGCCAGATGGGAGCAGGGTGGAGGGGCAGGATGAAAAAGGTGAAGGAATTAAGAAGTAGGAATTGGTAGTTAGAAAATACGGGGATGTGAGGGACCACATCGGGAATAGTATTGTAATAACTGAATAGTGCCAGGTGGGGTCTAGACTAATCAGGGGAATCACTTCGTAAGTTATATAAACGTCTAACCACTATGCTGTACACCTGAAACTAATATAAAATAATACTGAATGTCAACTCTAATTGAAAAATAAAAAATAAATTTAAAAAAGGAAAAAAAAAGGTACAGGACCAAAGCCCCAACACGAGGCAAACCTGCTCAACGTTTGAAAGGCTCTGGGCAATATGGTTAAGTCCAGGTTAAACCCTTGGTGTTAGAATCAACTTAAAAAAAAAAAATGAAGCTGGAAACTTACATCCTACGGAGCATTTGAGATCTTGCTTCTCAGTTGTTGTCACTTCGGGTTCAAATAAACTCTTAAAAAATTCTCTGCAGGTTTGGACACTTCTTAGTCTGCAGTTTCCTGGTGGCTACTGCTGAAAGGCATCTTGCAATTGCAAGCAGCAGCACAGGGGCTGGTCCAGCCACAACACTGGTTCTTGACAGGCTGAGACCAGTACGAACACTCCCTTTGCTGTGTAACCTAACGTATTCACAGGTCCTTGGGATTAGGATGTGGACATCTTTTGGGGGCCATTATTCTGCCCACCTCAGTCCAAATGTCTCGTGATGGCCCCAGGTAAGAATGTAGCTGGGCCCAGAGAATAGGAAGAGCCCGGAATGGGGAAGCAGCCGAGCGGAGGCCTGTCCCTCACCCCTTTCTGGGCATCTCCTTCATCTTCTCTCCGAGGACCTGTTCTGTTTGCTCCTTAGTCCACTTGGCAGCACGCGGCCACTCCCAGGTTTTGACCAAGCTTCAGAGACATGAGAACAAGTGTTCATTGCTCAATCCCTAGGGGACATTCTGATTGGCCCAGCTTAGGTCAGGAAAACCCTCCTTCCTCTCTCCAGCCAGTCAGGGTCGCTGAGTACACATGGCCTGGTACCTACTTGTGTGGGGGACAGGGTGGCCGTTAGCTCAGAGCCTGAGCCTACACGATGCTGAAGCTTCAGGTGAAGAAGCCACTCTGTGCCTCGGAGGGAGAAAAGGATCAAGGAAGGTGAGGCCCAGGTTGACAAATGCCTGTCCTCCACCTCTGGCCTCTGTGGCAAAGTCTCCCAGGGACTCACGTTGACTGGGAAGGCAGGGTAGGAGCTAGCCTGGGCCGCCTGTCATAAGGGCCATTGGGGACAGTCACTTCAGCTTCTGGCTGTGCGGCAGAGCTCAGCAGCCCACAACACAACCCCGAGGCCTGGTTTAGCAAGTGGAC
The DNA here is from genome assembly GCF_902729225.1 of Pteropus medius. Classification (NCBI taxonomy): domain Eukaryota; kingdom Metazoa; phylum Chordata; class Mammalia; order Chiroptera; family Pteropodidae; genus Pteropus; species Pteropus medius. The sequence goes on along the minus strand of NW_024354502.1, from coordinate 4,266,973 downwards.
AGGGCCAGGCACGGGGAAGCGGGTGTGTGCACCGCCATGCCTGAACGTCTTCCATGTGCAGTCACATCTTTGGGACCAGAGCTCCGGGTTCTGTCCTATCACCCTCTCTGGGTTTTGTTTGCTTGTTTGTTTTTATGATTAAGACCTTGGAAAGTAGTGTGTAAATTCCCTTTAGAGATGAAATTTCAGAAGCACAAAAAGCTGCTATTTACAACAATCTGTTTTGCAAATGGTAGCCTTGGATTTCACAGATTCTTACCCAAGATTTTTCTAAAACGAAGCATGTCTTTGTGGCACCACGCAGGACGGCAGGGCGCCTTTGGTGCTGGCAGCGGGACTCAGGGACAGAGCTCACCAGGCTGCAGGCGGCTTCTGTAAGGACCCCGGGCTCCAGGACGGCAGTGGGCAGAAATCGTGTCATGTCGTATCCAGGAAGGTGAGCTCCACCGTAAAGGGGCAAACCGGAGACACAGTCCTAGAGCCTGTGACCCAGCAAGGATTCATACTATGAATATGCAATTACAATTCCAGTAATCGTTTGGGGAGGGGGAGAAGCATGGACACTACGACACTGAAGGGGGAACCTGAGCAAGTCCGGGATTAGGAACATCTTGTCTGAGAGTGACCTTTGAGCTAAGGTCTTCGGGAAGGGGAAGTTTGCGGCAGGGTCGAAGACTGTAGGGACATTTGTTCCAAGTACGGGTACTGGATCGGCAAAGGGCCTGAGTGGCAGGAGGCTTGAAGAGTCCAAAGACATGAGGGGAACCCAGAGCGAGCTGGGGCGGAGCGGGCAGGCTAGACTGCGTTGGTCCCCCAAGCCCCGTGAGGGATTTGGGAAATTAATGAAAGACTCTGAGAACCATCTTTATAAGATCTCTTTGGCTACAGTATGAAGATGACAGGGTTTAAGAGTATTAAGGACAAGACTCTCACCAGCTCAAACACCAGACTTAGATTCACCTCCCTGGGAGATGCTCAAAGACAAGCCTTTTGAGTCAAGAAGCGGGAACGGGCCTTGCGTCTCACCCCACCCACCTGGAGTAGAGGCAGTCACCTCTGTGGTTCACAGTTGCTCACTTTTTGAGTGATTCATTCATTGACAAGAGGGTGGGGTGTCTAGGCAGGCTGGTCTGAGATTTTTCTTTAGCATAATCATTGCTCAATTAATTATCTTCACTATCTGTGCTGGAAATGATCAGGATGACTTTTGGGTGATGAAACCCAGAGATAGTCTTTCTTGGTGCTGGAGTGCCGAAGGCTGGGTTGTCACCTGCATGACGTGCCGCTGCCAGGACAGTGAGGTGGGGCAAGAGTGACAGTATGAGCAGCCTCATGACAACCACTAGGGCATCAGACAGTGCGCACAGTGGGTCTGGGGGGAAAGCCGGAGGGCTAAAGCTAAAAGCCTGGGCAAAGTTAGATGGGGACCAGGATGGGGACCAGAAGCCAGGTGAGGCTGGAGAGGAAAAGGGCATTTCTAGGAGACCTGGATGGACAGGACAAAGAGGGTTCTGTTACCGTAACAGGCAGGATGCTTGTACTGCCTCAGCGCTGTCAGGTCTTCGGGCGTTAACCTTTTGCGCGAAGATAATAAGATGCTGGCCAATTAATTCAGCAGTTCTTTTCAACAAATATTTAGCGAGATGCCAGGTATTCTGCCCTGAGGATACAAATATGAACGAGCTTCCTAGTTGCTGACTTTACGAAGCTTAAAGTCTGTCACGGAAAACAAACAGGCGGTTACAATATAAAATAATAAAGACCAACATGAGTGAAAAGAGCAGGGAAGGAGCTCAGGAGGGAACCTACCACCTCTCCGGGATGGAGACTTCTGGGAAGCTAAGACTAAGCGGATATCTGAAAGCTGAATGTGAATGAGCCGTATGACGGGGTGCAGCAGGTTCGACGGAGCTGCCTGTGCGAAGGCCTAAAGGTTGAGTGACAGCACGTTTAAAGGTAGGGAACAGGGAAAGATGATGCCCCAGGGGACAAAGGCCATATGGTACAGACGTGTTTCAGGTGGGGCTCTATGCTCAGGGCCATGGACACCTAGACCATAAAACTCCATGATAACCTATGTCTCCATGGCAACCACAATGCTGACCACATTACAGGAGCTCAGTAAGTGACTGTTAATAACTCGATAAATGGGTGGAGAGCAATGGGAGCTGTTGAAGGGTTTCCACACTTCTGAATTGTTCCTAGAAATTGAAATGTCTATTAATCATAGTCTCTTGTTTCACATTAGAGATAAGTGACTAAACTTGCAATTGCTGGTCATGCTCTCACTCATTCTAAAAGAGTAGTCAAAATATAAACAAAATTAGACCTTTGTTTGGGGCAGGGGCCCGGGGAAGGGTGAAGTCAGCAGGTGAGGTAGAAGGGAAATCCCGACGAGGTCACTTTTTTGCCCAGGCCTAGAATTCTCTTCCTTTTGCTAAGAAACATAAAATTAAAAGCTGTGTGGGACAGCATTTAAGGATTTTGGTTTATTATTAAATTCCACTTCTCCTAAGGGAGCTCCCCCCACCCCACCCCAGATTATTCGAGTGAGCTAATGGCCCTCTGTATCTGGTGACAATGCTGTAGATTGTGATTGTGATTTGTGTGGCTGAACAGACAGGATACTCGCTCTGTGAAGGTGCTTTACAGGTCTCATATTTCTGTTCGTGTTGTGAGCATGATACAAACTGCCCTTCATTTCAGATGATCTTTTCAATGATGTTTACATAGCAAACAGCCTTAAAAAAAAAAAGAGAGTGTCCTCTGGAGAGCAAGTCAAGCACTTTTACTGCCCATTACAAAAGGTCTGAGGTCCTAAGCTCTGGGTTCCGCCCCTGTAACGCACCCCCCCACTGCCTGAGCACTCAATACTTGGAACCCATACACATCACCCCCTTGGGACTCCGAGGCACGAGGAATTGATGCAAATATGCTGAAGCTTCCACTGCTTGCTGGGCCACGAATAATAGTCTCCTGCAGCATCCACGAAACCGGCAGGCTAGTGCACTTCTTGACAGGCGTGGTGAAAGCTTGGAGCCTTCACAGACCTCGAGACCCCCTTCTTAGAGATGGTTTACCACCACAGTTCAACACGCTTGGTCATTCCTGACCAGTTCGCCTAAACAATGTGGACACTGATACTGCTGGTTACAATACAGTCACTGTTTTTAAAAATCTAAAAGTCTCTTTTATACTCTTTCCCAACAGCTACCTTCTAAAGGGGCAGGAGGCCTAAGATAAGCGAATGGCAAAAACCTAAAAAGACAACAGAAAAATCAAGAAAGCGAACACAGGAGAAATAAGTTAGGAGATAAGCCATTTTTACAAAACAATCATTTTTAATTCACTACATTTCATGACTAGCAGTGGATTCTCTGAAGTAAACAAAGACAATTAACATGGAAAAGACATTGTTTGTTTTTTAAAGGGACTACTAAGCAGAGATTTGTATCTCTGTATGGTTTCCCAAGGGAGAGAAGTGGTCTTTGATCTTTCTGAACCACTTGTCTTCAAATTCTTTCGAAGATGCAATCACCAAGGCGGTCAGGGCTGCAGAGCCGACACACTTCACCTCGGTGTGAACTTCGTCTTTTATTTTTTCTGGGACAATATCTTCTCCCATAACCTGCGGTGGGAGGAAAAAAACCCTGACCCAATAAAGGGCAGTGGACACGGAATGGAAGACTGCTCTTCACCAAGCGTAAAGGATCTCAAGGAAAAGCAGAAATACTTTGGCAGCCAGGGGACAATTCGACAGTTCGGATATACTGAAAAGAAGCTTGTTTGGAAGCAGCGATCGAGGGACCACATGGGTACAATGTCCCACATTTCCAGTCTCACCCCTCCCTGAGTGAACCCATCACTGACCTAAAGCGGTAATATTCAGCCTGCAGGGAGCGTGAGTCAGCCTTCATACGTCAAAGGGCATCTTCTGTTGGCAAGAATGCAGCTGTGAGGGGTTCTTCCTGCTTGTAAAGCAGAAGATACTGTCCCTGACTGAGAAGCAGAGCTGGGGTACAATACAGCTGCTGCGGGGGGTGGGGGTGGGGGGGAGGTGGGGGGGGTGGGGGGGGGGGAGGCAGACAGATCCCGTCTCCTAGAAGTTCTCCAGAGAAGTCAGAGGCAGCAAACGGTGGAGTAGCAAGAAGCTGGGCCCACCCTTTCCTGACGTGTAGAGACTCAGTCCCTCTAGAAATGTGACTACAGCTACCCCAGGGACTTGAGCAGGCCTGCACTCTGATGGCACAATACTGCTCCCTAGTGGACAGACTCAGGCCCAGAGTCTTCAGTTTCTCTTTGACCAAACAGCCAGAAAATGAAGTAGAAAAAGCCTGCACCTGAACTCTCCCCATCCCGCCCCCGTGATCAGCCCGCCTGCGGTAAGGGCAGTGACCTCTATTAAGTCCCAAGACATTTCATATACCACTCGGCAGGGATGCTGTGGAGGGAACTCCAGTCATTTAGATCTGGACTAGATGACCTAAGTTTCCTGCAAACCCTGAGAGCCATGTGTTTGTGAAAACTCAAAATGATACGAATCAGAAGCACTGAGAACAGTTTCCACTGGCTTTAAATCTTCAGACTACATATTGTTTGAGGTAAGAGCTGATGAGATGAGCAGCTCAATGAGGCAACTGTCAGCTTTTACGGAAGCATATGGTATTGTCATCAATTCTAAGATAATTTTTGTTTCCGTATTTTACCATTCCTGAAATCAAGGTGTATCTTATAACTACGGGCTGTCATAATGTAAATGGCATCTTATTTTTCTTTTGGTTGTACATCAAATAACAATGTGTCTACAACTGATGACTCCGTGAACTCAATGAAATACAGTATTTTAAAATCTGGGATATAACATCAACACTGCATTCTTAGGTATGTACCCGAAAGAAGTGAACTCAAACAGATACCTATATGCCAATGTTCACAGCAGCATTAACCACAATAGCCAAAAGGTGAAAACAGTACAGGTGTCCATCATCAGATAACAAGCAAAATGTGGTGTGTATATATGTAAGTACAATGGAATATTATTCAGCCATAAAAAGGAACGAAGTTCTGATACATGCTACAACGTGAACCTTAACAACATTATGCTAAGTGAAATAAAAGGACAAATGTTTATGATTCCATTATTTGAAATATCAAGAATAGGCAAACTCACAGACACTGAAAGTGTATTAGAGGTTACCTGGGGTTCCGGGAAGGGATTATTGATGAATGGTTACTGTTTCTGTTTGGGGTGATGAAAACTTTTGGAAAGAGATAGTGGTGATGGTTGTACAACACTGTGAATGTAATTAATGTCACTGAATTGTACACTACACAATGATTAAAATGGTAAATTTTATATATTTTTTATCACAAAAAGAAAGGGAGAAGAAAAACTGTTCTAGAATAAAGGAGATGTTCTAGAATAAAGAACTACATGTAGTATGTGGGCCTTACATGGCTCCATATTCAAATAAAACAACTATAAAAAAAAAGTATACAAAGACTATCTAAAGATAAGGGTCATGCTCACGTCACAACGTCAAATAAAATTAACAGAGCACAGAATGAAATGTGCATTATAACCCCAATGAGAGTCCGCACGTTTGTCATTTTTAAAAAGCTCCATGAGTAATTCACATGTATTTTCCAGGTAAAGAACTATTATTTCAATTAGTCCACAGAAATATTGAGCATGGTGAAGGATGTGAAGATGTTTAACACATCTTGTAAGGACGTCTTACTTATAAGGATACCCTCAGTTACAAGGAACCTAAAAGCTAGGGGAAAGATGAGACATATTCTTGTACTTTTTTTCAGGGCCCAAAGAGCTATCTATTCAAGCGATCACTCTATCTGAGCTCAGATGAGGACGGAACTGCCACAGACCAGGACACTCAGGGAACGCTTCCTAGAGGACGTGGAACTTCAGCTGGGTCTTTGGGGATGGGAACTGTAAGCAGGTGGAGATGGGAAAACCCACGACAAGTTTGTTACACGTGGGGAGATTAGTCGAGTGGAAGCAAAAGATTTGTGTAAGAGATTACTAGGTCATAAATTTGGGGTTACGCCCTGGAAGGCCTCGGACACCATTATCAAGGCCTTTAAACTAGACCTGACCTCTGAAGTAACAGTGACACATTTTAGTTTTTAAGCAAGGAGGTAACATGGTCAAAGCAATATTTTAAGAGGAACCCAGCAGCAATGTTCAAGACAGACCCGAGGGGAGGCGGCGAGGAAGCAGGGACGAGCCAGGAGGTCACTGTGAGAGTCGACACGAGGTGATAAGGACGATGGCGCTGGTGGTGGAAGAGACATGAAGGGGAACCCTGAAGGGAGGGTGGGCTTGGCGGTGGGCTACAGGTGAGACCAGAGAAGAGGCCCAACATAGTGAGGTTAAGATCAACAAAATAATTAAGTCTCCAGCTCCTGTTTCCTCTCAGCAAGCATTCGCTGACCGTCAAGTCCGTGAAAGTCCCTACACTACACTAGGCACCGACAGAAGAATGACTGAAAAGTGTTTGGATGAGCAGTTCCATTTCAGATATTCTGTATCTGAAATGACAGCAGAATAATCAATAATCATCTGAGAGTAATCACTCGGTAGGTAATTAATCTGAGACGTGAGACAAGCGATCCAGAGATGGGACTGGATACAGACTGCAGGGTAATCGACCCAGAGGTGACACCTGAACCGACGAGCGTGGTTACGATTCGTGAGGGAGAAGCGCCGAGGGAACAGAGAGCCCAAGTGGAGCCACAGAGAGCATCGAGACCTCTGAGACACCAGGAAACCAGTGGCTTCCCAAGAGGCAGAGGGATATTGAGAAATATGAGAAAACCAGACTAGTGTAGCCTCTCAGAAGTAAAGGGGAGAGGAGACGAGAAGTGAGGGGCAACAGCTACAGATGCTGCAGAGAGACGAAGGAAAACAAAGGCCGAGGAGGAGTCACGGTAAACAGGAGACAGGTATCTGCGCCTGTCTGTGGGCTCAAGGGCAAGGGCCCAGGGAAGAAGGCTGAGAAAGGTTCAGAAAGAACAGACAGGACAGCGTGATCCAGGAGTGGGGAGAGTCCAAACGGGAGCTTAGCTTGGGGAAGGAAGGAAGGTGCCTGCAATCGCAGACAAGCAGTATTTCATGAAAGAGCGATGTTTGGATGTATATGGATAGAGATTTATTCTCATAGGAAAAGCTCCTGAGCTGTCAAGTTTCAATTATATACCAGAAAGAACTAGAGTGAAAAACTTAAATACATAATCTCCAAATGCCATCTTAAGTAATTTCAACAGCGTATTTTAAAAAAAAAAACGAATAAAGTTTTTAAAAAAATCGGCACTTGCATTTCTCTGCAGCCATCACCACAGTGACAGGGTGGAGCAGAGAGGAAATAGACTTGAGGCTGGATGGGGTCCTGGGCAGCGCTGCCACTTAAAATCTGACCTTAAGCAAGTCACCACCTCTTGGAGCCTCACTGCCAGCCCTACCCGTCCCCCAGGCGGTTAGGAGGGGGAACGGAGGAGAAACCACACGAGAGTGCTGTGCGAACGTCAACACACTCTCATTCATTCACTCAGCACTGAAGAGACAATCACTGGGCATTCATGATGCTCAAGCAGGCAGGGACTCACAAGCACCGACAAGTAAATGACACGCAGCCCCTGCCTTTCCGTGCTGCAGGACAAAGATGAAGAAGCGGCCGCTTTCGGGGATGAAGAGATCAAAAAGTATGCAAAGGAGGGAGACAGAGTCCTTTAGTGGATGAGATTTGACCCTGTTTTTTTAAAAAATGGTACTGGAGCCAGGAAAAATATCTCTGATGCCTTGATTCACATAAACCCTACGGGATATACTCACCTCAGCTATCGACAGCAAAGTGTCTTCTTTGAAGCTGAACCCTTTCATTTTATCTTCAATTTCCTGCTGAGTCCTTAAGTTCCTCTCCAAAGCAAACGATGTTTGCTGGGATTGGGTGAGCTGAAGCAAAAGCCTAAAAAACCAGAAAAGTCCCAATGTGCAGGCTCCACAGATCGGAAAGCCGTGAGGACACGGACACACAGCTGAATGGAAGGCGCCAACCTCATCTGAACCCCTACACTTCTTATTCTGAACAAACTGCCCAACTTTTCACTGGAGTCATCTTTTCTAAAATTCAAAGAAATCTTCAGGGAGCAAGACTTCAAAAGGGCTTCTTATAGGAGTCAAGTGATTGAAAGCACAAATAATGTGGAGAGAAAAGAACACGCCTCCTAGTCATAGGCTCCTCCCCCAGAGTCGCTAGGGTGTGTTCCTTTGAAGTCAGTGCCCTATGACCCTTCCATGTCCCTGAACCCACAGCATCTTGACTTCAAGGATTAATTAGATTCTCTAGCTCACTTCAAAGCAGGGCCAGATCTTTGAGGACCCTCTGATGACCCATTTGTAACTGCGTCACCGCTACCTTCCCCATCATGATCGTAACCTGGTCTCCTCATTCCTCTGGTCCTCTTAACACGTCTCTTTGTTTGTTTGTTTTTTAAATATGAAATATATAGATTTTCCCAGTTTCCCTCAGGCCTCACTGGTCCCTACTGTTGCAACCCAGCAGCACGCAGCTCATGTTCGCTCATGCCGCATCCTGAGGAATGTACCAGATACTACTCTAGGCACAGGGGGATACTGGTGAGCAAAACAATGTTCTTGCTTCATGGGGCAGAAGGAGAGAGATCAGACAGGAAGATAATTTCAGGTAGTAAGGAGTGCTATGAAAAAAATCCAAGATAGGATAGAGGAATTACCTACCTCGGATGGGGCAGTAGAGGCAGGCTCTTCTGAGGTATCGCTCAGGCTAAGACCTAAATGATGAGGAGCCAGCTGTAAGGGGGCCTGCCTTCTGCGGGAAGGGGGCCTGCTGAGGGGGAACGGCATCCCGACACAGAACTAGCTCAATGTGTTTGAAAATCATGAAGATCACCTTGGGCGGAACACAGCCAGGGGAAAAAAACTAGTAAACGAGGAGAAAAAGAAAGGTAGGGCCAGATCACGTAAGACCTCACAGACCATGGAAAGAAATGTGGACTTTATGTTACGTGTGATGGGAAGTCACTGGAGAGTTTATAAAAGAATCTGACCCGATTCATGTTCATCCTGCTTCATTCTAACCTGTTTGCATCACCTGCCTGGCTTCTGGAAGCATTTACATTTGTGACTCGTTTTTCTGAACTTGCTTTCTCCTGCCTGCTCCTGAAATTACTTGAAAATACAGCTTACACTTGCTCCTTCTACTTCATGTTCATTCATTCATTCAACTCTCTGCAACCTGCCTTGTCCCCCCATCACCACTGAAATTGCCCTCTCAAAGGTCACAAATTACCTCCTAGCTTTCAAATCCTCTTTTCAAAATTGATCCTACCCAACTCAACTTCTCACTAGCATCTAATTGCAAATCTCTTTCCCAAAACTCCTTAACTTCTGGCTCCCTTCTGAGCTCAACCTGCATTTCCTAATGAGAAGCTCCAGCTGGATGACCTGCCAGCACTTGAACCTCAGCACATGAAACCTGCAATCATTACTTGTAGCATACAGCTGCTCTGTTCTTCCTCCTCTGTGACCTGTCTCCGTCACGGCCACCACCTCTACCCATCCGCCCAAGGCACTCTTCATAATCGTCTTTGACTCCTCTGTTCACCCCTCCCTGACCCTGTCCTTCCCACATACTTGGCTGGTCACCAAGTCCTGTCTATTCCAACCTGCAGTGACACCCATTTCCTTGTCACCATCCACCAATTAGTCCACAGCCCCTTCACTGGGGCCTCTAGTTCCAAACACCTTCTTCTAATACTTCCTCCCAGACACCAGAGCTCCCTCGAGACCACTGCTCCTGTTACGCCACTTCAGCATTTAAAACTTTCAGATACTCTCTGGGCCTTCAGCATGAGGATCAAGCTCTTGAAGATGACATTTAATGTCTTGCACTAGTAAAAACAACAAAAGTACATTTACGAAATGCTTACCAAATACTGCCCATTGCAGCAAGTGCTTCAGGCACATGGGGTTTCCCACAACCCGTGAAGGAGGCACTTTCCCCATTTCTCCCTCTGTTGGGCTGATGTAATGGAGATCAGAGTTTCAATAATCTGTGCGAGGTCTCACAGAGCAAGTGGAGGAGTCCAGATTCAGATCTGACTGAATGTGACTTAAAATCAGATCTGAATCCAAAGTCCTGCCTCCGACGTTAACTCTGCCCACCTGGCCCTGTGGTCCACGGCCTGCCTCGCAAGCTCCAGCGCACACCACCAAGGCCGCCCTCCCCACCACACTGTGTGACGACACTGCTCGCCCACGTTCGCCCTCAGGCTGTGCTCTTCATGGAGCATGCCCCTCCTCTTTCCACGGTGTCAGCGAGATGCTCTGGAAAGCACACGGGCTCTGGAGCTGAAGACCTGGGTGCAAATCCTGGCAGCGCCTCACAGCTGCGCCACTTTGGACATGATTCTAAATCAGTTTCCTGGTCTCTACAGGGGGATCCCAACATCCACCCCAGAGGGTGGTGACGGTTAGCATAAAATCACGTACACAAAGCATCAGATGGCCCCGGGGACTGAGCGGAAGCATCCCTCTGGAAAGGCCACCTTTCTCCTGCCACGCAAACAGCTCCTGGGTGCCAGCCCCACAGAGTTCCGCTCACGGGCTAGCACTCTGCTGGCGCCTGTGCTGCCCGCCACTGACGGCGCAGACGCCTTCCTCACGCAGTGAGTTGTGGAGAGAAACGTTCTCTCTTCAAGTGATCTTTATGATCTCAGTACCTAGCACGTGCCTCGCACACAGCTGTCACTCAATGTACCTCTGAATTAGTGACCTAATCAACACTAAATCAACACTGAATATTTAAAATCTGCCAAATAAGTATCATTCTCAGTAAGCCTCATTGTTAGTCAATATTTCTTGAATTCTTCAGAGTTAAAAAAGGAAAATAACAACTCATGTTTTTTGGCATCATTTGAGACCTAAGAGAGCCTCTTTCTCTCATAAAGTACAGAATTGGTCAAGTGTAGTCCCCCTTCTCGTAAACTCTCACACATTATGGAGTCAGAGTATGTGGAGCCCTGAACCCTATGAATTCTCTGTGAAATGAATTAAACATTGTGCATCGTTAACAGTGATTCAAACACAAGAGCGGATTTTCTCTAGATTTCTGGGGAACATATCAGTAAAAAGTTCCTTGTTTAAAATATCTCTTCCCCCTTTGTTAATGTTTTATACATTTAATTTTCTTTTCCCATTTTAATGTTTTTCAATTTTAATTTTCTACCTTAAGTAATGATGCAAGTTGTATTCTTGAGCAAATATGGTTTTGTTTCTAAATCTTACATACTAAAAGGACACGTTCAAAGGATTCTGTCTAGACCAGAGGCAAAAATCTCCAAAACATATAACGGCGTCTTGCCTAGAACTTTTTGAAACTTCAAATTAGAAAACTAAAACCTTCACTCTGAGCTTAGTACCAGGCACTGTTAATCCATTGTCCATTTACCTGGTTCGGATAAGAGAGGCGCACGCTTTCGCCTGAGCGCCCAGCAGCACTGCTTCGCTCTGGTCTGCCACGGAGTTCGGAATGTCATCGGGAGCTTGTGCGTCCTTCTGGTTATCCCTGCCGCCTGCTCCGCGAGGATGCACAGGCAACGTTTCGGGGGGACACAAGAGATAGTCTCTTCCTGCATGTGGAAAGGAAGATTTTACAGCTTTGTCGCTTGAGGTGAAACCGTTCTGTTTATGGGGTGACGTGGACGGTGCTGAGAGAGCTGGCCCCAGATTCAGGTAAGCCTCTGCCAATCTGGCCCAGTTCCACGGGTTAAAAGGATGCAAAGAAATCAGTTTCTGTAGGCAGAAAATGCTTTTCTCCACGTTCTGCAAACTTGAACAAATAGCAAACTGGAGGTAGAGCACAGTGGTTAAATGGTCTGTGTTAGTTGCTTTATTTTCCTAGGGAGAAAAAAAAGGTCAAAAATTTTAAACTTCCGAATGTTTTCCATAAAAAATGGAGATTCCTAAAAACCCAAGTTGTATATATTATAAATCAGAAGTGTTTTTCAGCATCTACACAAGAATGAATGAAACATTTCTCAATAGATCTGTTTGAAACCATAAACCTAGAGAAATATATCCTACCTAGCAAGCAAAATAAGCACCAGTCACTCCCAAACATCCTAATGTCATAACGATAACACAATTCATGTGATAGCGGCCTGATAAAGTCCAGCTCCGAAACCATAAAGGTCAGTTTATTTCCAATTTTTATTATAATCTTTATTGTCTTTAGCTGAGACCCAAGCCAACTTTTTTATACCTTGGGCTAATGGTTCCATTTTAATATTCCGGGCTTTCTAAAAATCCAAACGGTAATTTCCTTGAGGATTCAAATGAACTCTACTTCCAAATTTTCCTTGGCTTAGACATCTAAGCAGGACGGCCTTGAAGCCCTCGGTGTTTCATGCTGCACCATGATTGAATCCAAATGCACTCCCTGCTAGCTATGACCAAGGCCGGCTGCTTCTGGCCAGAGTGTTGTGCTGGGTTTCAGCCTGATCAGAAAGTCCTCTTCCAGGCTCCTTAACCAGAGCCGCCATCTCTTGCCTAACTTGCCATATGGCAAAAGCCCAGTGGGTTAGGGGAAATGAGCTTTCTTTTTCTAAGTTAAAGTTTGTGGAGAGCAAACAGCAGATTAAAATTACCTTTCAGTTGATTTTAAGTCTGAGGAAAATCTGGCCTAGTGTCCAACATCAAACTGCCGCAGAGAAATACACTGAGCAAGAAATAAGAGACAAACCACAGGGCAGGCAGTGCGAAGACAACGCAGACCGGTGAGTGAAAGTGTGGGAAGATTCTCAACAGTCATGCATCCAGGAAATAAAGCCCCTATGCCACCTGTCTGGCCACATGGTATCATCCCGATGACAACTTATCTGGTTTCACTATTACTATTTAGTATTCTGTCCTTCCCAACAGACCCTTAAGTTCCAAAAGGCTTTTTGTTCAATGCCGAACTCCAAGTAGAGTACAGCGCCTCAGACGTAACAGATGTTCAAACCTGTTGAATTATACAGCTTCATGCCTTATTTATAAGGAAAGCAACATGTACAGACTACTTATAACGAATGCTTCCTTTCCTCTACCCAGTCTGTAGTGCTTCATGCTGTTCAAAAATATTTGCATATCAAGAAAGCAAGCGTGTGTTGGGGCAGAGGTTGTTACACAGAAACCATGACTTTGATGTGAGGGTTTTAACAGCATAACTAGTGAGTAACTATGGAAATTAAATTCCATTGAAGTGAGTTTGTGATTTTTCCAGAATATTGCAACTCTTATAGTGCAATGATGATGACTGTGTTAATACTTACTGAGTGATTACCCTGTGCCAGGCACTATCCTAAGTGCTTTACTCATTTAGTACTCATGACGAGCCTTTAAAATAGATTCTACCATCATCCCCATTTTATAGACAAGACAAATGAGTCAAACAGCTAGTGAGTAGCAAAGCTACAGTGAGTCACACTAGCAGTCACAGAATAAAGGGGGCTTCAGAAGAGCTGACGTACGTTAGCTGGCTTTGGATTCTCCCACAAGACGCTAGGTGAGCAATGTATGTGCAGGGTACAGATATGGTTTCTCTATTTCCTTAGCAATGAACTCAGAACTGGGCACAGAGTGAAACCGAAACAGATGTTTGTGGAGCGCATAAATGAAAAAAAGTCATTTACTGTCAGAAAGCAGTTTCCTTACCATAGTTCATGAGCACATCAGCCACTATAAGATGCTTAAATTATTTAAGAAATAACTTCTTTTACAGATTTTATCCAAAAATCATTGAGAGGTGAATAAAGTTCAACAGAAGTTGTGAGCATAACGTGTTCACGTCCTGAAGGGCACTTTAGGATTAGCTGTCTATTTTGTTCGATGCTGTCCCCCTACAGTATGTGAGGAGACAATAACTACCAAGACAGAGAACAGAAATGGGCCAGAGCTAATAACAAAGAGGAGGATCTGCAAGTAGAGAAAGAATTTAAAAAACAAAGCAAAACATGGGGTACTAGGAAAGGAGAAAACCATGCAAAGGCAGCTCCGCTGAGATTCCGTGAAGAGACCCAAAGGAAGGGGTGAGACCCACTGGCCTACACTGTTTGCTTTCCCCAAAGTTCTCCCTGACCGCGTGCCCGGAAATGGAGGAGTAGTTCTCAAAGTCCTGGCAGGAGAGCTGAGGTCTCTGACTGGTCTTCCTCCTGCTGGGAACCACCCCAAGCTCTGGTCACCTGGCACCTGCAGACTGGTCACAGCTCTTTCTCTGAGCCACAGAAACGGAGACTTTCTAAGCCAGAAGGAACCGCAGAGCTAATCCGGCTCCTGACACTGACCTAGCTGCCACTGCTTTCAGTGGTCTAGGCGGGGAAGGCAAAACACACTAGTGACTGATGTGCAAGAGGAGCCAGGGAGAGGTGATGGGAGAGCAGAAGAGTAACAAAGGACAAGTGACTGATGTCTAGAAAAAGGTGCCGAAAGGCCAAAGTTGCTGTTCATTTGCAGACCGGGGAGGGAGAGAGTAAATCCCACACGGTCGCTGTTCGTGCCATGCTTCCTTAGCAAGGTAATCTTCTCTTTCAGCTTAAGAATTAACCCACAATTACAGGAGAGAAAAAGAAAGAACAAACACAGCTATTTTCCATGTTCTGAAGACAATTATCACCAGGGTTTCCTCTCACTGCAAGCGGCTGGGGTACAGTGCAATGAACCCCTCAGCAAGCACATTTAAGGATTTCTCTTAGTTAATGAGTACGGTTCAACTGAATGCATAGTTTATGCTGATCTCTGGTCAGCTAGATCCATAGGGTTCAAGATCAGTGCCTTGGCACCTGGTTGATTCCCTTGCAGGAAAACTGGTCGTCTATAAACTAGGATTGATAAACTTACGACCAATCACTATATCAAATTCACACAAATACCCATACACATAAACCATAAACGCCTTAATCTGAAAACAAAAACAAGCAGAATCAAAAATTGTAAAGAATTGCTTTTCTTTTCTTTAGCTCTTAAAAAAGGTTCTGTCATTTAAGAATAAAAAGGACTATTAAAGCTTGGCTTAGTTTGATATTTAGTCAATTTTTGTGACGTTTTTTCTGTTTACAAAAGTAATATCATATTCATTGTAGAAATTACGGAAAATAAAATCTAACAAAAATCTAAAGAAGAAAACAGATCACTGATAATCCTTCCACTCAATATTTATTCCTAGTAACAGTAAAAACTTTACAAATGTTTTCAGGCATTGAAGAATTTTGAGCATAATATTTTTTCATACAGGAAAAAAAATATTACAAGAAAATGATTATGTATAAAGCCCCAAACTATTCATCATAATAATTGGCTATTCTCTCCTGCTTACCCAAACTGATTTTGATGCTAGCAAGAAGCTGTTTTTTGTTTTGTTTTGTTTTTTAGAAAATATTCAACCGCCCTAGGAAAACAAATGAAAATAAGCAATGAAGCCACTCACCAAGTCTGCAGCAATCTCCAGTGCTTCCGCGTGCCTTCCCAGGTGAACCAGGCACCGAGCCTGGCTTTCCTGGACATCCCTTTTCATGGCCAAATTCGCAGGTGGCAGTTTTTCAGAGATACTGGAATACTCTTGTAGTGCTTTCTGGCAATTATTTGTTAAACAGAGGAAGTGAAGAGAAGAAATGAAAAGAAAGGCAGAAAAAAAGTAGAAAAAAAGATTCAGTTACAGGGATGATTTTTCCCCCAGGCAGAAGGTAATGTCATAATCAACCCCGCAATGAGTTAAGGAAGACGTGAGTATTTTCGTCAGTCACTATTTTTCCAAAATGCAGAGAAGAAAATCTTGGAGAATATAACCACTACGACCGTGGAGCACACTGCCTTACGGCAGGAAGAACATTCTGGAGCCAAGTCCTGGTTTTGCCACTAATTTGATATATAAACTTTTCATCAGCAAAATAATAGGACTCTTGTGAAGATGACATGAGCTCTATATGTAAAGCAAGCTAATGTCAAGTTGTTAGTTCCTCCATCTTCTTACAAATGTGGACGCTTTGCTCCTGTGATGCCATGAAATATCTGTGCTAGAGCCTCCGCATTATGCAGAAACACAGTGCCTGGGGAGACCCACCTACAAGGATCCCCAGGTCCCTATGCTAGAGTTAGTCTAAGAAACAAAACAAACTATGTAGAGCCTCATAAAAAAGGACAGAAACTTGGCATTCTAAGATTATGGACACCTATCACAAAAGATTAAATTCCTCTTCACAAACAACACGCTCATAACTTAGTAGCCTGCTATTTACATATGCTGCAACCAACCGAACAAGCAGTGAAATCCTACATCTGTTGAATTCTACCTGATACTCTTGCCGTCTGTAGGCCAGGTCCCCTTTGAATTTCTTGATGGTTAGAGCTTCAACGTCATCATTGCTCTCCGTTTCTTCATAAAACCACTAGAAATTGTGAAAATAGCACAAAAGTGAGAATAAACCTTGCTTTTCCACCTCATACTCAGAAGCAATTTCCCATATATATAACCCATTAAGTCTCAAAAAAGACATACTTCTTCAGGATGGGACTCAGAGGAAAATATGTGACATGGAGACGTGATCATTTTAATGATGGCCCAGTTTTTATTAAAATTATCACAATTAACAAACATACAATCATATGATATCTCTCAACTGAAAAAGAAATGCAAAAGTATATGGCTGTATCCATAGCATTTTCAAGATGGGGGTGTGGTGCCTGGGAGCCCACATTTCACGAGCACAGTTCCTACTGGTTCTTCAGACTGGGACATGCTTTCTTGCAGAGAAACTTTTAGAGTGGCTGGAATAGGAATTGACAACTCTTTAAGGAAAGGACATAGAAAAGAAGAATTATCATTCTAGTTCTATTATGAAAATGCTATAAAAGCAAAAAGCAGAACCTCAGCAAAGAGGAGATGAATATTAGGCTGAAAGGAGGCTTCTGTGCAGTCAAATGCCAAAGACCTACAAGAGAGAAGTCTGAGGAAATGCCCGTCTGGGATATTTGATTCGCCTTTCCACCGATTTAAATGCTGTGAATAAAAAGAATGCGTAGGCTGAGATTTCTTGATTACTGAGTAAAGAACGTTCAGGTGAGAAAACAGGTATGACCAAAGCACAGTGTGGCAGTTCTCCCAGCTCCAAAGGAGCATCTCATCCTCCCTGTCGCTCGCGGGGAAAACGCACTGCGGCTGAATGGAGTCCATCCCCAAATGCTATTAATTCAAACGGAACTGCACTTTGATGGTTCCACCGTCATGTCAATATTCCGTGGTTCTATTTCTAAACGAGCTGCCCGGATATCATGGCCCCCTGTAATCTCAGTAAAAACACTTTCTCCCCTTCGCCTGACCCACCCCAGTGGAAAAAGCAAGTAACCACTGCTTTTCTGCTCTCTCTCTGAAGCACGGTGTAACTCAACAACAGTCTGAATTGCCCTTTGTTCTCCATTGCTCTCTAGTCACACAGGGTGTTAGATTATCAGCCAATCTCAACTTCTTGAACAACTGCACGACTTCAAAGCTCCATCCGGTTTTCATTATCGTACTGGGAAATGATCAAGCAAAACTTGATCATTTCAAATGATTATTTATACTTTCCCACATAACCTGCAGGCTCCCGAGAATTCAGACAGGGAATTGCTTCCTATGCCCCTTTTCTGGTAAGAGGAAAGAATAAAGAGCAGTGGACAAGGGTGTGACTAAGAGGTGACGTGCTGGTGACGAAACAGCTGGTCCACGTAGAACCTGAGCGGGCAGGGACAACAGAAATCTTCCAACCCACCTAGGGACGCCGAGATGACTTGAATAAGGCCTCTTTGAGTTTACGAGCAGTATCACGTACCAAACAAAGTCTACAGACAAGCGATTTTTGGATTTTACTTTATAAGTATACAGCACATCACACTAGACAAAGTGCTATCGCATTTCATTCTCACAAGAACCCTGTGAGCCAGCAAATATTATTTTTCCCAAATGACAAATAAGAAGCAGACACCTTCCAAGACAGGTAGTAAAGCCAATGCTGGAATTCAAGGGTCCTATCTCAGAAACACGGCTTTTCATGCTGCACGACAAGACTTCCCAAGCCCATCCAATTTTGAGGCCACGTGATCAAGTACTAAAGGTAACTGAACGACTGCATGTGGTAAGAAAATGTAAGTGAAATAAAAGAAAAACAGAATTCAGTAATTACTGAGTGCCTGTAATTACTGTAAGTACAATGGATGCGAGAAAAAATGAGACAATACATGAAAAGGAGCCCAGCACAGTGCATGAAAAGTAAGTTTTTGATAAAACTAGTTATTATTAGTGAGATGAGATTTACACACATGAAATACACTTGACCCTCAAAACACACGAGTTTGAACTGAGCAGGTCCACTTATACATAGACTTTCTTCAATAAATACTGTAAATGTATATTCTCTTTATGATTTTCTTAATGACTTTTTTCTCTAGCTGACTTTATAAGATACATTCTACAATACATGTAGCATTTAAAAACGTGTTAATCAACTGTTTACGTTATTGGTAAGGCTTGCCCTCAACAGTAGGTTGTTAGCAGTTAAGATTTGGGGGAGTCAAAAGTTATACATGGATTTTCCACTGTGCAGGGGTCAGAGTCCTTAATTCCCACGTTGTTCAAGGGTCAACTGTAATAGGAATACTTTTTAATTCAAAATAGTCACGGAGTTCCCATTATGAACAAAAAGTGCTAGGCGCTGGGGCGGGCATCAAAGTAAACACCCACTCCTAGGTGATCATTTAGATTCCGGCCTAAGAGTTTTATGGGATACTGAAAAGTGTTTTAACAGAAGCTAAAATAAAAGCGAGGAAAGGCATCAAGGACAAAAATTTTTGGTAGAAAAGGAGAATCAGAAAAGACTTCGTGGAGGAGGCAGCATTTAAGATGTGCCTTGAGAAATGAATGTAATTGAAGATTCTGACCATCAGAGGCGGGTTGACGTGGGCGGGGGAATTCACCGAACAAGGTCAGGCTCTGGAGTGGGCGGCGCTGGCGGGGGGACAGACGACACTAAGGTTTGAGGAGCGGGTGGGGACGGATTTCTGGGGGCCCCGACTGCCGGGCTGCAGGATCAGCGGAGGCACACGGCAGTTCCTGCAGATTTTACAGCAGGGGCGTAGGGAGGACCAGCGAGCTGAAGCGAGACCCGCCAAGGGCCAGACGCGTGCGTCGCCCTCAGTGCGGGGTGTCCTCGTGCCCTCGGAGGCCGACTGGGCCGGGCCCACCGGGTGGGGTTCGGGAGACGCCCATGCCTCGCGGGAAGAAGGGGTCACGGGGAAGCCACGGTGGGCCCTGGGGCAACCGGGGGGCGGCGGGCCTCGTGCCCGGACCCGCGAGGACGAGGCCCGGGCGAGGCCGAGAGGCTCCGCCCTCTCACCTGCGGCTCGCAGCGCTTGGCGCGGTAGGACGCAGACGGTCCGGGCCGCCGCTCCCGCCTCTCTTCGAACACCGAATCCTCAAACTCGCCACCGAACAAACAGAAGCCGGTCTCCATCGCGCGCCCACGGCGGAGAAAGCGAGAGGAGACGGTGCCTAGAGCGGCGCCCACTGAGGGTCAGCGCGGAAGGGGCGGGGCCTCCGAGGCCCAGAGCGCGGCATCCTGGGACTTGTAGTCTCTGGAGGGGCCAAATCGAGACTTGGCCCGCTGCAGATTGCGAGTCGTTGGGGGATATTTATCTGAGTTACAGACTGACCCGACCCGAGAAGAGTTCGATATATGCGTTTCAGCAGTTAGACAGAGCGATCCTTATATGCATGCGTCAAAAAGCACTGGCCCCAGGGTAGCTCTTTCAGACCAGTAGGTACCATTTTTTTCATCACTGACAATATTCCTGACACTGTGTTAAGCACGTTTTTTTACACTCTATATCCTTTTCTACCAACTTATGAAGGACAGTGATTCCCATTTTGCAAATGAAAGGCTTAGAGAGGTTAAGTAACTTGCCCAGGATTAATTAGCACGTAGCTAAGAGCTGGGAAATAAATGGGTCAGTAATCCCCCAGGTCGTGGGAGAAGAGACACCACCAATAACAAAGACCAGAATAAGTCACTCATTTATAAAACAGACGACACAAATTTACAGGGGACTCGATCAGGAGCATTAATTCCGCCTGGAGAAAACACCAAATCACAGAATTCTAAGACTACTATTTACTAGCGTTCTCATATTTTCAAGGTGTTCCTTGAAACTAGAAAGCAGAGATTGTTGACAAAATACTGGCCAGTATTGCACAGTATTACTGTGCCATATTACACAGCAGATGATAGACTTGGAGTTTTTCTCTGGTTTTCCTCCCCCTGGGTCCTCATCTCACGAGTTCCTCTTTCACCATTTGTCTTCCGGGGTTCTTTCTTCAACACAATTTTCTACTTCACAAACTCACTTTATGGAAACCTAATCCACTCTCCAAGGTTTCAAAATCCATCTCTCTGTTGGAGATTACAATTTCAGATACCAGCTCATATACCCAACCGTCTTGGTGGAAGGCTCCACCAGGACTGCCTGCAGACGTTAGCTATTGATGGGTTCATCTGGAAAAGGGCAGTTTTAAAAAAAGTTTGTTTTCTCATCAGAGATGTAATAGTCCATAATAGGAAAAAAATTAGAAATTATAGAAAAAGAGAAGAAAAAAGTATCCAAAATATCATCACTCAGAAGTAGTGGAGCCTAAAGAAGTTAGAGCCGTTTGTCCTATGTCCTAACAGAAAAGGCAATATCACATAGTGCAAAGGGCCACAAGCACCAGATTTGTCTGGGTTCAAGAGCCTGAATCAGTTATTCACTAGCTGTGTGACCCAATTTGTAAAATGAGCATCGATTAAACTGCGTGTGAAGTGCCTGTCAGTGAGTAACACGTGTTCATTCAAAATTCCTGTTCCAAGCTAAAGTAAGAGCAAAGCAAAGACAAGCAGCGAGTTTTTTCAGCATTTTCTTTTCGAAGACTGTTTGGTTTTGGAACTTCTACTTTCTCCTGATCTGAGGCACCCCCAGGTCTAGCTTCTTATCGGCCCAGCAACTAACTGAGCTAGATATTCTGCTGAAATAAGTTAGGAAGTTGATGAAGGGCAGCTTAGGAGTTAATGTTCTTTGCCCTCTGAACTCAGGATTCCTGAGCTCAGCGGTTTCCAGCGTTTTACCACTAAGAACACTTTTAGTTCGTTTTCTCTGAAGTTGTGGAGAATTTGTGTATGCGATAAAACTGCATTATCAACTAATAATTGCTTTATTTTCTTTAAAAAAAAAAAAAATGAATCCAAGTGCTATAAAACAGCCAGCCCAAGCTTCTGCCCAGCCTGAGCCCACCAGCATTGCCTCCCTACGTGTTAGGATTCTAGTTGAAAACAAAGAAGTAGGGACCCTGGAAAGCCTGAGGACAGGTTAAACGTGATTAATATTAGGCCTCTGGCAATAATGAAAACAGCTCAAAGACCCCTATCACTATTGAGGACCCAGGGTCTGGGACCCCAAGTTGTATACCATTGCTTTAAGTGATAGAGAGGCTCTAAGATAAGGTTATTTTAAAAGAGAGAAAATCAATAAAAGAGAAGAGCACTCTGTAACTGTTAAATATAACTTATGCACTTAGGAAATGCCAGATGTTAGACCCTGTTGGAGAGTGGGAATTCTGCAAGTGTCTAAAATTGTGTAGATGGAGATGAAAATCTTTTATAGGTTTCTATCTGTAAATATTTTATTTTTGATTGAGGAGTATGATTGAGTTCCCCATAGCAAGATAGACATCACCTCCTCCAGGCAGCCCTGTTTCTTTTTGCCTGTAATTCCCCCATGCTTCTCTCCATTGTGGCATTTAACACACTGTGGATTGTTTGAGATTGGAGACAGTGTCTTTTTCACTCTTGGATACCTAGCCCCCAGATACGGTTTGGTGCAGAGCACCTCAATCAATGCCTATTGAATGAACAGGAAATGGCAGAAGGAGCAGACGAGAGCACTTCTCAGTTCTAAGTCACATGTTCCTGTCCCATCTGAGTGGGGAAGGGGAGGAACCAACATTTATTGAACATCTATTATGTACTAGGTTGTGCTATGAGCACCCTATAAACTTTATTTTAATTCTCATAACCTCTCACTCCGAATTATATGTTTTATATGTGCTATGAGCACCCTATAAACTTTATTTTAATTAATTCTCATAACCTCTCACTCCGAATTATGCCCATTTTTACAGATGAGGAAATGGGATCTGAAAGGTCACTCGCCCAGGGTCATACTCTGAGTAGAAGAGATCAAATTCATAGTCAACTTCATCTGATATCAAAGTCTATGTTCTCAACCATCCCCAAAAAACAAAATGACGGGGGTTCACGAAGACATAGAGAACTGAATCTGTCACTGGCTGGCTCTGCTTGCCTCATATTCTGGAGCCTTGGGACTGAATATAACACAAGATAGAGATTACTAAGCACCTTAAGAGAAATAAAAAGTACAAAAGAAGTCTAGGAGAAAGAGAACTTAATTCCACTCAGGTATTTCGTATTTAAAGACAGTCTTGTCTACAAGAGGTGCTAGAACAACTGACATCCACATGCAAAAAAATGACCTTACACCCTTCACAAAAATTAACTCAAAATGGACCACGGATCTAAATGTAAAATGAAAAACTATAACTCCTAGAAAATAACATAGACGAAAACCTAGATGGTCTTGAGTATGGCAGTGACTTTTTAGATACAACACCAAAGGCACGATCCATGAAAGAAAAAAATACATAAGCTGGACTTCATTAAAATGAAAAACTGTCATTAAAAAACAGTTTCAAGAGGATGACAAGACAAGCCCCAGCTTGGGTGAAAATATTTGCAAAAGGCACATTGGATAAAGGACTGTTTTCCAAAATATACAAAGAACTCTTAAAATGCAACAATATAAAAACAAACAATCTGATTAAAAAAATGGGCCAAAGACCTTAATAGACACTTCAACAAAGAAGATATACAGATAGCAAATAAGCTGAACATCATATGTCACCAAGGAAACACAAATTAAAACGAGATACCACTACGCACCTATTTGAATGGCCAAAATCCAGAATACAGACACCACCAAATGCTGGTGAAAATGTGGAACAGCAGGAAGTCTCATTTATTGCTGGTGGGAATGCAACATGGTGTAACCACTTTGGAAGACAGTTTGGCAGCCTCTCATAAAACTAAACATATTTTTGCCATATGATCCAGCAATCATGCTCCTTGGTATTTACCCAAAGAATTAAAAACTTATGTCCACATGAAAACCTTCACATGGATGTTCATAGCAGTCTTATTCATAATTGTCAAAACTTGGAAGCAACCAAGATGTCCGTCAGTGGGTGAAAGGATAAATAAACTGGGGTACATCCCAACAATGGAATATTATTCAGCGCTAAAATGAAATGAGCTATCAGGCCATGAAAAGACATGGAAGAACTTTTAATGCATATTACTAAATGAAAGAAGCCAATTTGAAAAGGTTACAATTTGTATGACTCCAACTATATGACATTCTGGAAAAGGCAAAATTATGGAGACAGTAAAAAGATTGTGGTTTCCAGGGGTTAGTGGGGAGGGAATAGAAATAGGTGAAGCAAAGAGGATTTTGGGGGCAGTGAAACTATTCTGTATGATATTATAATGGTTGATACATGTCATTTACGTTTGTACAAACCTGCAGGACATACAACACTAAGAGTGAACCCTAGTGTAAACTCTGGACTTTGGGTGATAATGATATGTCAATGTAGGTTCATCAGTTGTAACAAATGTCAACTATAGTGGGGAACATTAACAGTGGGGGAGGCTGTGCGTGAGTTGGCAGCAGGGGGTATCTGAGAAATCTATGTACCTTCTCAACTTTGCTATGAACCTAAAACTGCTCTAAAGATTAAAGACTATTTTTTTAAAAAGCTATAAGGCGCATGGAAAACAACAGGAAAATGGCAGAAGTCCTTCCTTATCAGTAATTACTTTAAATCTTAATGGATTGAACTCTCCGATCAGCAGGCAAAGATTGGCAGAATATATTTTAAAAAATCATCTAAAGTGAATATCTTGTAGATAGCAACACACCGAAACTTACAAGATGTGGAAAGGCAGTGCTCAGAAGAAAATTTATAGCTGTAAATGCCAACATTAAAAATAAATATCTCAAAAATATTAAAAAATAAATATCTAAATAACCTAACTTTACACCTTGATGAACTAGAAAAAGCAAACTAAAAACAAAGCTAGCAAAAGGAAGGAAATATTAAAGACTAGAGTGAAGATAAAATAGAGAATAGAGAGAACCAGTGAAACCAAAAGTTGGTTCTTTCGAAAGATCGACTAAATTGATAAACCTTTAGCTAGACTGACAAAGGGAAAAAAAGATGCAAATAACTAAAAGCAGAAATGAAAGTGGGAACGTTACTACCGACCTTCCAGATATAAAAAGGATT
Organism: Pteropus medius; assembly: GCF_902729225.1. NCBI lineage: Eukaryota > Metazoa > Chordata > Mammalia > Chiroptera > Pteropodidae > Pteropus > Pteropus medius. The sequence goes on along the minus strand of NW_024354502.1, from coordinate 4,242,455 downwards.
ATAAGAGAATACTATGAATAATTGTTTGCTCCAAAATGGAATAACCTAGATGAAATGGACAAATTTCTAGAAACATACAAATTACCTAAACTGACTCAAGCAGAAATGAGAGTCTCATCAGACCTATAATAAGAAATTGAACCAGTAATCAAAACTTCTCAACAAAGAAAAGTCCAGGACCAGATGGCATCATTGGCAAGAAGAATTAATTTAACACCAATCCTTCTCAAGCTCTTCCAAAAAATAGAAGAGGAGGGAAACACTTTTTCATTCTATGAGACCAGCATTACCCTGATACCAAAGCTAGAGAAAGACATCACAGGAAGAGATACAGACCAAAATCCTTTATGAATATAATTGCAAAAATCCTCAACAAAATACTAGCTAAGCAAATACAATAGCACATTAAAATGATGATACACCCTAACCGAGTGAGATTTATCCTACGAGTGCAGGAGTGGTTCAACATAAGAAAATTAATCGTGTTAATAGAATGAAAGAAAAAAACCATATGACCATCTCAGTTGACACAGAAAAGGCATTTGACAAAAGCCTTTTATGATAAAAACCTCTCAGAAAAATAGGAGTAGAACTTGTTCAGCATGATAAAGGGCATTTATGAAAAACCCACAGATTCAATGGTGAGACAGAAAGCTTTCTCTAATGAACAGGAACAAGACAAGGATGCCTTCTTTCGCCATTGCTATTCACCATACAACTAGAAGGTCTAGCCAGAGCAATTAGACAAGGAAAAGAACAGCAGGCATCTAAATTGGAAAGGAATAAAACTATGTTTATTTTACATGATCCTATATATAGAAAATCCCAAAGAATCCATAAGAAAGCTACTAGAGCTAATAAATGAATTCAGCAAAGTTGCAGGTTACAAGAACAAAAATTAATTGTGTTTATTCACCAGCAGTGAACAATCTGAAAAAGAAATTAAGAAAGCAATTTTGGTAACAATATAGCATCAACAAGGATAAAATATCTACAAATAAATGTAACCAAGGAGGAGGAAAACTTGTATACTGAAAACTACAAAACGTTGCTGAAGTAAATAAGACCTAAATGAATGGGAATACATCTCATGTTTATAGATAGGAATGCTTAATATTGTTAAGAATTCAGTACTACCCAAAGCAGTCTAAAGAGTCAACATAATTCCTTCCATAATTCAAACTTCCAAGATTTTTTTTTTCAGATATGGAAATGCCAATCCTCAAATACATATGGAATTGCAAAGGGCCCCAAGTAGACAAGACAATCTTGAAAAAGAAGAAAGTTGAAGGACTCATACTCTGGATTTGAAAAACTGCTACAAACCTACAATAATCAAAGAGTGTGGTACTGGCATAACGATAGACATACGGACCAATGGAATAGAACAGAGTTCAGAAATAAACCTTCACATATATAGCCAACTGATTTTTGACAAGGGCACCAAGTCCATTTGATGGGGAAAGTTGCTTTAACAGATGGTGCTGGGATAACTGGATTGTCACATACAAAAGAACGAAGTTGGACCCCATACCTCACACCATATATAAAAGTTTACTCAAAATAAATTCACAACCTAAATATAAGAGCGACAACCATAAAACTCTTAGAAGAAAATGGGGCAAATCTTCATGACCTTGGATTTGGCGATGGATTCTTAGATATGACCTCAAAACATCAGCAACAAAAGAAAAAAATATATAAATTGGACTTCATCAAAATTAAATTTTTTTGTGCATCCAAAGACATTATCAAAAAAGTGAAGAGACAACCTACAGAAAGGGAGAAAATACAATCAGTTCTCAATACTCACAATAGTTCTATAAAGTCACTGTGAACCTGAATTAGTGAATATTGAACAAATGAACCTAGGGTTAAGATCCTGGGATTTTCTGGTCATGATGTTTTCATCAGCTGATCAACACATAACTTTGTTTTATGTGCTTTTTTTGTTTGTTTATTTAAAGACACCTTATTTAATATATATGTTAAATAAATATATATATTTCTATAACCCACTTAAAAACTTGGGTAAAGGACTTGAATAGACATTTCTCCAAAGAATGCAAATGGTCAACAGCCACACAAAAGATGCTCAACATTAGTCATTAGAGAAATGCAAAGCAAAACAACGAGAGATTACACCTACTAGGGTTGCGATAATAATTTTCAAAACTGAAAATAAAAGGTGTTGGTGAGGATGCAGAGAAATGGGAATCCTTATACGTTGCTGGTGGAATGTAAAATGGTTAATACACTGTGGAAAACAGTTTGGTCATTCTTCAAAAAGTTAAACATAGAATTACTATATGACTAAGCAGTTCCACTCCTAGATATATACCCAAAATAACTTAATATAGGAATTCAGATCATTGTTCATTGCAGTCAAAAGATAGAAATAACCCATGTCCATCCAGTCACAGATGAATAAAATGTGGTATACACAAACATACACACACTCACTCACTCTCTTGAGCCATAAAAAGGAATGAAGTTCTGATATATGCTACCTGAATGAACTTTAAAAACATTATGCTACATGAAATAAGCCAGACACAAAAGGACAAATGTTATATAATTCCATTTATCTGGAATATCAAGAATGAGCAAATTCATAGAAACGGCCAGTAGATTAAAGGTTCCCAAGGGCTGGGGGGAGGGGAAATGGAGAGTTGTTGCTTAACTGTTACAGAGTTTCTATTTGGAATGATGAAAAAGTTTTGGAAATAGTGGTAACGGTTGTCCCACATCGTGAATATAATTAATATTATTGAATTATACACTTAAAAACAGATACAATGGTAAATTTTGTTATGTATATTTTACATTAAAAAAACTCAGTTAATAAAATGGGGGAAATCACTGAAAACTACTAATCACTGCTAACTTTTATTTTGTATTCAAGGACACAATCAACCAGGAGAGGGTTCTTTTGCTGTCAAATAAATATATTTAAAAGCTAGCAAACATCAGAGCAGAATTAAGTTCCAAGTCTATAAAAGAGACAGGGGGTGGGAACATTACTAATAGTTATTTACAGCTATACAAAGTTAACACGCTGCAGGGAAACAAATATATTCAAAGGCTTCATACTTGTCCAATATTTGACATTTTGAATTTTGAAAACATAAAAATTATGTTTTGACAAACAAAATCAGACCACATTAGCAATGGTTTAAAAAAGGGAGCAATTTAATCATTATAATACAGAGTACTTTAAGAAGTTTTTAAACATGTAAAAGAAAGAACAGTTTAGTGCATTAAATTGTTACAGTCTTTACATTGCTTCTTTTAAAAAAAGTTAACAGTAGTATGAAAAAGCCACCCACGAAGCCAGCTGTCTGAGTGAAGAAATCAGCTAAATTGCAGCATTTTGGAATTACTAATAAAGCTATAGTTAAAAAATAAAAAGTTTATAAAAATGAAAAGCAGCATGCATATTCAAGGCTTTTTCATAACATTTTCATTAGCTGACAAACATTTAGGTAAAAACAAGAGCTTAATATTTATTATTCATTAAATTAGATAAACTGGCCAAGCCCACTACATCTGGTCATTCAGTGGGGGGTGGGGGGAAACCATTTAAAAATCCAAAGCTAATTGAACTGAATATTTCTTTTATGAAGAAAGCACATTTTGAAAAATGGTCCAATAGTCACAAAGAAAGGGTCCTTCCCAACATGAATGAACAGCACCGGTCTTTATAGATCATGAGCATGAACTTTCAGTCTCCTGATATGGCAAGAGTTAACAGTTAACGCTTCTGTGATTCATGAGTGAAAAGCTAACTTTTAACTCATTATGAGCAGTTCCAAGTTTTTTTCTCCACTGACATTGTTACACAAAGTAGAATTTCACTGAAACATAATTCTTGAAAATTCCGATCTGACACCTGTACAACATTTCTGATTTCCATGATTGTAAGAAAACAGTAAGTATTTATTTACTATATAATTCTTTTTTTCACATTTTTGGTACAGTATTTATTTGAGTTTCACCCTATCTAAATTCTTACGCCAGTTTCTTTTCCTTCTTCATTATTATCTTCAGTTGAATAAAAAGTAAATTCGGCTTCTAATGAAAAATAACAGAAGTATTACAAGTAGTTATAGTGGTATCCATGAATGCATTCAAATGAAAGATACAATCGTTAAGGGCCAATAATACCATAAAATCTTATTGTTCCAACATGTGTCAATAGTCTATTTTTTCACTTACACTGAAAATGTATAAGTCCATGCACAACTTTTAATCTTCGTGCATGACTTGATAAATAAGACATAGAAATAAATCAGGATTTTCCTTTTGCCTGTTTCTAACAATTTTTACTCTGGAATATGTTTGGTCACTCAAAGCTATAAGCTTAATCACATGTCAAAGAATACAGACAATAAGGCCCATCTTACTAGACATACAGTATTAAGCTGGACAAAATATGAGGACAAGCTCTAGTGGTCATAAAACCCCTTCCGAAAGTCTTAGAATCAGAATGTCTCCATTGTATCAGAATAAAAATGTACTGTATTAAAATTTCAATTTTTACAAGTTGTTTTTTAATTAGTATTCTATTTACATTGCAGAACGTCCACCAACCGCAGTAGTTTAACTTTGGCACAACATTGAGTTCCATTTCTTTTGGGTACATGGGATCCTATTTATTGAGAATGTGCATGCCCCAAAACATTTTCAGTGTCATCAAACATTGGGCCCATTCACAGTAAATCAGAAATCTTGAGTTGAAGAACTGATTCTCCTCCAACGTTTAGGCAGCTATAAGAGAAAAACATAATAAAAAACTAAAATTTTAAAGAATACCGTATGGTTTCACTTCTATGTGGAATCTGAAAACAAAACAAACAAAACAAAAACAGACTCATAGAAACAGAGACCAAAGGGATGGTCACCAGAAGGGAGGGGTGGGAGAACGGGTGAAAAGGAGGAGGGGAATTCAGTGGATAATGCTGTGATAAGTTTGCGCGGTGACACGTGATTACTCGAACTAGTGGGGTGATAACATTGTAAGGTATAAAAATGTCAAATCACTACATCGTACACCTGAAATTAATATAACCAATATAGACTGTCTACCAACTATACTTTAAAAAATAAATTTAAAAATTGGAAAAAATAAATAAGGAAAATCATATTTTAATGGTTAACACTTTCAGAAACAAAAGTGATATAAATCAGCTAAGAAAACACATCCTCTGTCTTCACTGATACTGAGATCATTTGCCACATACCTTACATAGTGCACTAGATCTCTGTACAATTCCTATGTATATGTTCTGCAGATACCAGATATGCTTACAGACATTTTTTCACCTATATATAATAATTTATTAAGAATTAGGAGGAAGTACATATTTCATTGTTAGTATTGGTAATAAACAGACTATGAAATCTAAAGACATATTTTTTCTATTTATATACAGCAGGTCCTCAAATAACATTTTATTATAACATTGATGAGATGCTGCAGGAACTTAATTCTTGCTAATGTCAATTAGCTATTGGTAAAACTGGTTTCCTTATCCATCGTTTCGATTAAAGTCACAGAACGTATCGACAATGTTAAGTGAGGACCTGCCATACGGGATGGCTTGAGTGAAAGATATAGATGTAGAGTAGTCCTTCTTTATCCGCGATTTCGCTTTCTATGGTTTCAGTCAGCTGTGGTCAACCACAGTCCACAAATATTGAAAGGAATAGTCCATAAATAAACAATACATAAATTTTAAATTGTGTGCCGTTTTGAGCAGCATGATGAAATCTTATGCCACCGTGCTACATCCTGCCCAGGATGTGAATCATCCCTCTGTCCAGGGAATCCATGCTGTATCTGCTACCTGCCCATCCATTTGTCACTCAGTAGCCCTCTAGGTTATCAGATCAGTTATGAGTGAGAAAGAGTGAGAAAGAGAGACAGACAGATAGACAGAGACAGAGAAACAGAGGGAGAGAGAGACAGAAAGAGACAGAGACAGATACCACATTCACATAACTTTTATTACACTATATTGTTATAATTGTTCTATTTTATTATTAGTCATTTCTGTTACTCTTACTGTGCCTAGCTTATAAATTAAACGTTATCATAGGTACCTATATATAGGGAAAAAACATAGTATATATAGGATTTGGTACTATCCACGGTTTAAGGGATTCACTGGGGGTCTTGGAACGTGTCCCCCATGGATAAGGGGGGGCTGCTGTATCTAACTTTTTGCAATAACTGTTTTGAAAAGGTTTTGGTTACTTTTTTTTTTTTGTAAGTCAAATCATATTTAAATGAAAAAGTAACTAAAGGAAGCTTATAGTGAATCCTTTTGTAAGATAAAAATTATTTTAAGCCAATGATAACTTGTTAATTAATACATTTTATGATTTTTGACTTGTGTATATTTTAAAAGCAAGGAAAGCCTGTACATGTACCACAAAAGTACATGTATAACATATAAAAGTTTTTGAAAACTGTGGCTTTGTGTGAATTTTCTGACTGTAGTATCCATTACAGTATTAATATATAACATAAGTTTATGTTCATCCACATAAACTTAAAGTAAGATCCAATTAAACTGTTCAAAAAAAGTTCACATTATTTTTAGAAGACTGCAATTCCCTACAAAATCACTGCAGAGATCACTACAACAACAACAACTTATTGAGGCAAAAAATTTGTTGATTTAATCTTGGCTAAGTACACATTCTTGTGTTTAGCAATAATAAAAAAAAAAAAGCCTGTTAAAAATATTTTATGCATCTGGGTTAGAAGAAAGCCAGCCCGGAAGATTTCTGACATACCAAAAGGAGGGCTTTGCTTCAGGATAAAGCTATAAAAACTATTTAATTTCTTGTGACTTACATTATGCTCTATAATGTGGAATGAGATTTATTCAAAAGTAGGTGCATTTTTAGTTTCAATTGTTTTTCTGCCTGAAAAAAAGTTAATGAAAAGAAAACTGGAAAAGGATTGCAAAGCAATAAGAATAGTGTCTGATACATATTAAGTGCTTGATAAATAATTGTTTTAACAGAAAAAAAAACAGGGAAGAAGACGTTGGGGAATCAATGGAGCATAAAAGCAGAGGATGGGGTAGGGATGCAAAAGGCTAAGGAAATAAGTAAATATGTTCATGTGATCACGAGGCTCTGTACCTCATTTCCCTCCTTACAGTTTGACAACACTGCAGTCATTTCTAATAATGAGATGCTCTTGGACCACAGACAGACATAAACGAACATTTCATGACACCTGTATTGTTTTTAGAAAAGTACGAGTTTTATCCTGGAACATTCCAAAACCAAAAGTAAAGAATAGAACTACACTATGAATTACAAAAGTGTTAAGAATTGAAGTCTTAACTCTGATTTGCAACTATAGTTAAATTTTAATGAACCCGATCTATAAAAGAATTAAGATTTAAGGAACATGCCAAACCTATCAAATTTAAAGCATATTTACTTGCACTTTTATGACTACTGAAAGATATTTTTAACCAAATACATTATTTCTGCTGGTAGCAGGTGTATTTTATATCAAAGAATGAAAAGACATTTTAGGCAACTGATTTAATATTGAATCTGTTATTTACCTTTTGATCTACAAGACGAATAATTTATATCACAGTTTCCAAAAACAGATGCCACCTAAGCAAACACAGAATTTATATATAGCCTAAAACAAACCTTTGGCTTTTAATAGAAAAAATATTGAATAATTTTAATACATAAAGCATTTTAAACTCTAGTTAAAAGTCTAATAGTTTGGAAGGGTAATACGATGAATAAAAAAAATACCCATTTTCACCTAGTTTCCTAAAACTGAGCATTCCTCACCCCTGTTGCAAGTCTTTCCTTCGGTATACTTTTCCCCTTCTTTTTAGTTTTCGTTTTTGAATTCTTTCCTTAAATAGGCAAAAAATGAAGCTTTAGTGAAGGAGGGTTGCAAGAAATACATTTTTAGTTATCTTTAGTATTTGTGAATTTCCCCCTGCCCACCAGTCTCCCTTCTTAGAGAATGGGTGACTTTCCCTTAAAACAAAGTAAAAAAAAAATCCATATAAAACAATGAAAGCAGGATTAAACTCTACGTAATAAACATAACAATCATAATAATCAGACTACACATGATAATCATATATTTCTTGGCTATCCTTGCGGCACCTAGTCCTCTTACTAAAAGAAAAACTGTTTTAGAAAAACTATCAAACACGAAGATGACAGAAACAAAGTGACTGTTCTAAATGTGGCTGATGAACATACGCTCAGATTAAAAACTTACATTTCAGTCATCTGATTTAGAGAGCTTCCGCTTCACATGTCGAGGGGGTTCCCAAGTGTCACTATCATCTGTTTCTTCTTCATCCTCTTCCTGATCATCGATAACTTCATCTTCCTCCTCATTTTCCTCGAATAATTCTACACCTAACTCCGATCTTCTCTGCCTCTCTGCAAACCACTCCCTGACCTGCTCATAGCCCATGTGTGATTTGTTAACAAGTTCATCGAGGTCTTGCTCATTGAGAAATTTGTGCTTCAGGTAATAATCCTTAAGGATGGCAGTTCCAGTTTTGAATTTGATGAGTGACGGTCCCCTGTCCCAGCTGTTCATTCTCTTGCCCCCTCTGGGCCGCCCGCGCGGCCGGCCCCTTCCCCTTCCTTTGGGTCGGCCCCTGCCCCTTCTCCTCAGGGAAGACAGACCGTTCATGCCACTGGAGTTGGCGCTCTGATAGTAGTAGTACCATTTTAAGTTTCCATTTTTCCAAGCGTAACGGGTGTCCCCAAACCAACTAACTATGTCTGTTCTAGCAAGCCCGCTTTCTTCAGCCAACTTGTCATACTCTTCTGGCGATGGCCACTGTGTTCGGACAAACGCACTTTTGAGCATGTGCAGCTGCTCGGGTGACTTTTTACATATCTTGCCTGAACTCCCCGACTTAGGCGCACCAGAGTCATCTCCGGGAGAAGTGTCTCCGGCTTCTTCTTTGGAACTACCTGCATTACTTTCATCTATTTCCATTTTCTCTTCCTTTAAAGCTTTCGATTTCTTCTTCTCTGTAAACCAAGCATCAATTTCCCTTCTGGTGAGTTTGGTTTGCGCTCGTAACCTATTTAATTCTTCATCTGTAAGTACGGAGCTGTTGAGAAAGCTTGCCTGAAGGGCCCGAAGCTGCTCTGCGGTCTTCTCTTTAAACTTTTGGGGAGTAAAGTCAGGGAAAGGATTCCAGGACTGTTTATGCTGCGAGGTGACAGCAGTCGGGGATTCCGTGGTCTCGTCACTGGAGTCTATGATAATAGTGGTGGAGGAATCGTTGTTGAGATGCAAGCACTGATTACTCTTTGAATTTCTCTGGTTGTACCTCGTGTCACTGAACCATTTCTTAATCTCTCCTTTTGTCAGGCCTGTGGTTTTCATAAGTCTGATAATTTCCGAATCGTGGGGAAACTGGTTTTTAAGGTAGCTAACTTTTAATTCTGCCAGTTGCTCTTTAGTCTTTTTTGCCCGAATGCCAAACGAATCAGGGTTTGCCAGTGCGGTTTCGTGTTTGACAAGCTGAGAAGCTGGAGCTGCTGCCGCTGCTGGCTTTGTTTCTGCGACAGGCTGAGCAGCCGGCGCCTGGCTTTTCTGTACGTTGGTTTGATTTGGCACCCCTGCCACTGTCAAGGCTATAGGTGCTGTTACCGGCAAGGTGTTTGTTCCAGCTACTTGGGTAAGGACCAGGCCTGGCTGACCAACTATTTGGCATGTCTGTAAAATGGATGGTAAGCCATTACTTCCTGTGGAAATGTGTGTAGGAATAACAGTTATGGTCTGAGGTACAGTGTGTACTGTCCCGTTGAATTGCTTCCTTCTTGCCTCCTCTACTTCCTCGGGAGTCCAGCTCACACCATGTTTTAGACGTTGGGCTGAAAACCATATCTTGATCTGTTCCTCTGTGTATTTTGCTTGAGCAGAAAGAACAGTAATTTCTGACATCGTCGGGTAAGGGAATTTGTTGTAGGTGTTAAGCAAAAGGGGGTTGTTATCCAACGCAGCATTGTAGGTGGGGATGCTGTTAACGGGGATTAAGACTTTGGGAATCAAATTGGAGTTCTGCTGGGCTGACACAGCTGTTATCACCTGCGCTAGTCCAGGAAGGACTGCCGCTGGGGTGACCACTGTGCTGGCAGCGTGTGGGTGTATTCTGTTGACAACGGAAGTACTGCTATTAGATTCAGAAGCTGAAGAACTTGGACTTTCCACCGTTTCTTCATGGTCCGGTTTGACTTCGTTCTCTTTCTCTTCTGGGACATCCTCAGCTGAGTTATGATGAACTGTAATCCGTTTGTTCTCCACTTTATTTTTCATCATTTTCATGATAGGAGTTTTACTGATAGATATTCCCGAAGCAGAAGCTTCTGTAGATTCAGCTTGCTCTGAATTCTCCTCTTTAACAAAACTACCATCGAAAGTCAGATCATTTATGGTTTGTTCAAAGATTGTCTGGTTATTTCGTTTCACCATAGTCAACTTAAAATTCTCTTCTCCCGGGTGATATTTCAGATTATGCTCAGAAAGTGCATCATACCTTTTGGTAAGAAAATTGCATTCGACACAAACATAGGATGAATTTAGCACTACATTGGGATGTTCTGAATCCACGTGAAAAGTAAACATATTTAGGTCTGGAGTTTGAAAAGTACAATATTTACATTCATAGCCACCTTCAACTTTTTTATTTTGCTGATTGTCAGAGTCCACAGATTCATGAACTTCTTCATCACTTGAGATGCTCTCCGCTCTGGTGTTTTCTACAGGCGTAAGTACCGGAGGCCCTTCATCCAAATCTGATATCAACTCCAGGTCTGGGTCCTGTTCACTGGCAAGAACCATGCAGGGTGTCGTTGATTTTCGCCTGCTTGCCATTCTGATGTTATGGGGACAATCTCAGTGGTGATTAAAAAGCATCGAGGCATAAAACCGTTCAGTATTCTTCATTTGAAAACAATGGCTTTTGGTTCTTCAAGTTCATCTTTGTGCTCAACAAGTCTCATTAGCAGCTTTTTCATGGTGCAATCAAGTAAAGAGCTTATTGTTGGCAGATAAAATAAATACTGTTGAACTGCTGAAATTTTTGAAGCACAACTCCAATCACCTACATCAAAATAAATTTGAAAATGTTTTTAAATGAGTGATTAGGACCTTTTTAAACAAATTACAGTTAATATTTGACTTGTATGAAGCTGTTGGATGGCTGTTATAAAAATCTAGAATAAGACTGGAACCAGAAAAAAAGTCCTCTAAGGTTCAAAACAGTGTCTCCAAGCCAACTCACTGAAGGTCATATACTGTACTCATGAGTCAGCCCCCACCCAGGCTGTTTATTTGGATTTTTCAGCCATCTATATATTGAAAAGGAAGTGGGGGTAAGAGTCGGCTTTGGCAAGCACACTATTATCAATGTGAAATGATAATCTGTTAATAAGGGAGGAACTTTAAAACTATGAAAAACAGAGATAGTCAGAGGCTATGGCCATTAAGTGTGTAAGAAATTCAATCCATCGGCTATGCCCTCTTCTTCCTACTTGTCCATTTCATCATCCCCAAAGCACGTCCAAATATGGCACAAGTAGCAAAGATGGACTGTGAATGACTGAAATTTCAGAAACATCATTCTCAGTCATTTCCCACAATGCTACCCGAATTTGTAAAACATATCTAATCATATCAGTCTCCTGACTTAAAGTTTACGATAAGTCGCCGATACTAAAAGAATAAAGTCTAAACTCCTGAAGCCATGCAGTGGCCCGATCTCATTTTCCTGACACCTCTTTCCTTGTGCTTTAAGCACAGCAGAAACGACTGCTGCTCTAGGGACGCTCAGTGCAGGCTGCTCCTCAGGCCAGCGCACATTTGTGCACTTGGTGCGATGATCTGTCTGCCTTACAGATCAACGCCTCCTTGTACCTTGGCCTGACCCCTCCCCAGTTTATTTTCTAGTACTGACTGTATTGTAATAGAGGAATGTTACATTTCTGGCCCAGAACCTATCCAAACTCCAGGTATCCTCATTGTAGGTGTGTGGTTCATTCTTTTTCTTCTTTTTTTAAGTAATAGCTTTGTTGAGATATAACAAAGCTCCCGAAACTCTGGATGGAGGCAAGGAACTTTTAAATTTTTAACCTAATGCTCTCCTAGCTGAACTGTCTTGGCTGTCTTCTCATTCATTTCTCTGTCCCCTTCACATACAAGCTTGGAAGCAGGGACTCACCAAATGTTTATTAACTTGAACTACAATGAATAGAAAAACTATCCTACAAAACTCAACATACCCCGAGGGCATTGCCATAGAGAACAATAGCTGAAATTCATAAGAATGATCTTGAATCATCAAGAAAAAGTGCATTCTGTTCATATGATTACATTTTAACAATTTCGTACCCAAAATATTTAAAATTTTGATCCTAAATCCATTAAAGTTGATGTGCTTCTGAAGTTTAAACCAAATAAAAATAAATGAGTAAGTGGTCTCACTTATGCTCTACCACAAATTAAAACTATTCATTTACTAGCATAATTCTTATCCTGCCTAAATGAGGAGAAAAAAAGTTTACTTCAAAGTTTATAAAGCAAAAGCAGGTCTTGATGAAGAGATGCACTGACCCAGCGAAGGAAGAAACATTTTTAGGAAACAGAGCTGTCCAAATAGAGAACGCCCTGCCTATTGAAGGTGGTGATGTCTTCCTCACTGGGATTTCTCAAATACATATTACACATCCACTGGGTGGATCAAAGCAACAGACGGCAAGTCAGACTAAATGCCCCCGTTCCCTAATTTCCCATATTATAAAATAAAGACCATCAGCTTAGTAATAATAGTGTCAACAGTCCAAATCCCTACTCGAAGATGTCATTCTTTTTTTCTTCTATAAAACATCTTTGGTATCTAAGGGAGTATAAAGAAATCTGAAATTGAAAACTATTTCTTAATTAAATGTTATAAACTAAGCTAATGCCATCTCTCTTATTCAATGCAATAGGGACACTACTATTTTTTCCAAGTGTTAGCATAGCTGTTTGATCATTTTTTTGTCATTAGAAACAGGGAACTCCTCAAATAGCTTTAAGTAAGTGGAGGAACATGAATGACAGCACCCACATTTTTGAGAGTGAATGAAAATTGTTGAAAGGCAGGGGAGTAAGCTCTTTTGTGACTGTTATTCTGCTAGAATCTTAGATTATATTTAATGGGGGGGGGGGGGGGGAGCTAAAAGTCAAAGAGAGGCTTTTCCTGAGACTGTATTTACAGAAAGTGGCAGTTTTCAAACTTTTTGTTGTAAGCAGGGGAGCCTTTTATTCTAACAAAATTCTATGAGAAACTCTGCTGCAAAATAGATTAAAAAAAAAAAATAGCTGTCTGGTTAGAGACATAAAGAGGCTGAACCACCTGCTGACCCCATCCCATGGATCCCACAGTCCCTACTGCCACCACTGATGGGTTCCGAGATATGTCTGAAAGTCTTTGCCTTAAAAAAATGTAAACACTTTCAAGACGATATATCGGTTTTATCAAAAATCCTTCTCAGCTTGCCAATGCTGAGCCATGAAATTTCAGAATTAATCCAAAGAGACTTTACTGTGTCCTTTCAGGTTGTCTCACTGCAGAAGGCAGGCCTGGGGCACCCAAGGGTAGAACAGAGTAGCCAGCACTAATGAGAGATACGGAAGAGAAATGAGCTAAGATCTCTTTATTGTCTTGCGCTCTCTAGCTCTTGAGTTAAACCTATTTTTTTATGTTACCTAGCATAAAAATAGAATATGCTACCAAATGATTCCTTGTACATCTCTTCTTTATAGATCACTAACTCAGAACGGTCGGTTCGTAAGAATTTAAGTAGATATAAACAAATTTTACAAGCTTAAATATTTCTTTGCTGAAGTCATGAAAATTAAATATTCATACATTATATATAATTTAATGTATATGCACAATTGTGCTTTTTCTTCTAAAAGCATTGGTCTTGGCAATAGAATTTAAATAAGCTGCTTAAAAGAGAGGCTTTTAAAAAATGTCTTCAGTAATGCAAATGCCTAAAAATCTGATTATCTGGGCATTAGATTGTCTCAACCTCGGGTCACTTCTATACCCAACTACATGGACTCTTTCCGCTTTCCTCTTAAAACTGTTAGCTCATGTTTTGCTAACAAACCCAGAGTCGGTATATTACTTAACATTTCTAAAGGGAGACTGCAAATCCCAAAAGAGCCTCAAGATTTGGTCCAATGGTTCAATTCTACTATAATATATAGTATATAGCCTAAAAACAGACCAAAGCACAAACAAAGGCATCTTCGGCATCATTATTATAAAGTCGTAATTTGGGGAGAACCAAGAACCTCAGTACGATCACTCTATTTTTATGAAAAAAAAAAAAATCTAGGCTCGGAAGAAAAAATTCACAGAAACAATGTGATATAGGGCAAAACCACAAGTTTTACAGTCCCCGCTATCATTCGGTAGTTAGGTGACCGGAAAAGTTTCTCATTACAACTTCAGTTTTCTCACCTATAAAATCAAGATTCTTCAACTCGACAAGTTCATCCAGCAACTATTTGTTGAATGTCAACCATGTGCCAGGCATTATATTAGGCACTCGAGATACAGCAGTGACCAAGACCAATTCTCTCTGGTCTGCCAAGTACTAGCAGTTGAACAAGAAAAATAGGCAGTAAACAATTACTTAGAATAACTACGATCAATGCAATGAGAAGGCTTCAGGAACTACATGAGGACATTGCAGGGGGCTTCTAGGAAAGAAGCAGAGAAGGCTGCCCCCCGAGAAAATACTAGTGGTAGCTACCTCGGAGGCTGATCAAATTAAAATGCTTCAAACACACCGATACACAATAGGTAACTAATTGATGTTATTTTCCAATCTCTAAAAAATTCTTTTGGGGAATGAAGAAATACTATTTACTTAATATTATTCTCTTTTTCTTTCTCAATCAACTTAATCAGCTGACCAGGCACACAAACTGAATAAAAAAGCAGAAGGGTCAAAAATATGGAATTAAGAATTTCTATTTCAATTCACCTCCTTTGTCATTAAAATACAGTGGGGCTGGGACAGCAGAATAGCCATACAGAAATCACCGTTAGCTGACAGACATCCTCTATTTGAAGGTCAATTAGAAACAGAACTCAAAATCAATCTGGGGAACCTTGCACTATTTACCTGTAAGACAGGGTTAGAGTTCAATTGCACAACTGAGTAGCTAAGTGGCTTTGCAATTAAAACTCAAGTACAGTGAAGTCTGCCAATGAAGGAAAAGTTATGCTCTAAATGCATCCAGGACTGTAATCATAATTATATTTGAAAACTATTTTTAGTTAAACTTTCAGTAGAGAAATATGTTTAAAAAAATAACTGATCAAATCAATAGTTATATTGCCATTAAAAATGATAACTGAGTAGAAATAAGAAAAGTTTTTTATCCATTTACTGTTAAAAATCAGAACAAAATTTGCATATTAATTATAAAATGACTATGGGAAAATATGTATGCATGTGGACAAACTAGATGAGAATATAAAAAAATGAATTTATCATGAGATTACGGGTGACATTTTTATGTGCAGTGTTTACAAGTTTTCTCTAATATTGTTAAAACATTGTTTTATTATAAAATACAACAAACAATATTTCACAGTCTTAAAATTGCAAATAGACTAAATTGTTTCTATGGTCATTTGTCTCAAGGTGGAAACAAATTTACTTTTCTATTAAGTTCAAAATCATGTGCTACATTAAGGTTTTCTCAGCGGGTGAGGGCAGGAATCCCTGACATGTATAGCTCTCAGGTGTATTCCAGACATTTTCTGGAGCTGCTGCCCCATGGTCTTAGAACCAGACTGGTTCTAAGAACCTTCAAGAGCACCCATAATCTCCAGGGTGTGATCCAGGCCAAGCCAGTTTCCATGGTTCTATCGTTCTGGCTCTTCTTGAGGGTAGGTCGCTCCTTAATGAATTCATGATTCTTAACTCATCATAATAATTACAACAAAGTATCTCTCCACAAAAGCATTTAATGAAAGCAAAATTTATTTCATTACAGTATAAAAATCTGGGGCAGTTCTGGTAGCAGTTCTTCTTATGTGGTCCAACACCGTGCCTATCAAGGTCCCAATAATATCTGCTGAAAAAACCTTTAGAATATATCTATATTGTATAGTATAACATATACTTTACTTCATTAAACACTCATTTATAGAGGAGCTATAAAGAACAACTGTGCTTGCTTTACGGTAGATTACTATCAAGGGTGAAATCCTTACTAATAAAATTACTTTAGTCATTAGAATATTAAAACATCCTTGAATATAAAACATTCTACTTATTAAAATACAGCAATAAATATTCAACAAATATTTATCAACATCTATAATTCTGTTGTAACAAATCAGTTTTATGTATGAACGGTGTATATCTAAATCTGTGAACTATGTAAGAATGAAACAAGGGAGATAAATTCATTCAAAGAATTAGTCTTGCCATGACGTTCAGTAGAAAAGGGCACAGTTATTGAAAAGATAGCAAATGCAATTTTGAACTTAGAATCATTACTTCTCTGTTCTAGGAGAAAACTGTACTTTTAAGGTGTAACATTTTTAAAGGGATTAAAATATAAGTCCTTGAGGTAATGCACTATAAAACTTAGTAGATTATTTTCATTTCTATGCTTAATGCTAAAACAAAGGTCCAAAAATGTTTAGAGTTAAGCAGAGCATACTGCATATAACTACACTGAATTTCCAAGCCTCTATTTTTTTGGCCGTCTTATACTTCAAATTAAATGATTAGCAGATAGTAGTTTATTGGTCTACTTAGCCACAAAAGCATGTTATTTTGATAAGATTTTATGTGAATAAAAACAAACGTTGCTTTTTACACCAACGCTGGGTCAAATAACAACATTTAGAATATAACTATAATTTTTATGGATCATGTTAGTTTTGACCTAGTACCAACTAAATAAAACTCTTCTTCGAGTAGCTAAAACATCAACTGAGAATCCTTTGGAATATGTATTCCATTTAGTTTCACTTCTCCCTCTCTGAGTCAGAGTTCTGTTTAGCCAGCTGAAAATACTTATTTTTACATGTCTGTATTCAAACTAAAAGTTACAAATTCACTGTAATCAAAGAATGCCTGAAATAGTAGTAGGACCGAAGAATAATGGGATCAAATTAAAACAAAGGATATCTACTATGTAAACTAAAAAAAAAAAAAAAAAGGGATCCAAGAGGATACTTTTTTTCATTAAAAAAAGCAAACAAAAACATTTGGCCTTTACACGCTTGAGGCATTTTTCAAAGCTAAAATGTAAAAATACTAAGAAACAACAGTCAAGTTCTTGAAAAAAATTAAATGAGAAATGTGACAACCCAAATTTGAACCCACGGCAAATGTTTTTTAAAATGACTAAAATCTCAGATCATTACCTTCATGTTGCTAAAGATTAAAAAAAGAATCCCAGCTGGATGGATTTCTCCTGGCAAGCTCTGCCTCAGATTTGAGGGGTGAAATGTCTTCTAAAAGCTCTCTAGGACACTAACATTCCTACCTTCTGCTGGCATGTCCGTAGGTATGTAACATATTGAGAATGATATACAGACTAGCACTATCATGAAATTTCCTATCTTTGTTATTAAATTCTGTATGATCCAAAAGTAATTTTCTGCTGAAAATAGTTTTCCCCTACTTTTCTCAAGGAGGTGTGTTAAGTCTTTCACAGTCTAACACAAAAATGCTATTCTTGATTCCAAGTGAGATTATCACTGAGAGGCTGAAAAACCATTCATCTGTCCGTTATCTTCCCCCTTTATAAAATAAAGTAACTGTTACCTATTTCACTCAAAATATAATCATTTTTTAAAAAACCTTAACACTTTGAAAGATAACAGCAAGTAGATTGGTAATGTCAACTTGTGGACTCATCAATTTTTACAAAATGAAAGTGAACCACCATATTAATGGTTATATAATCTTTCTGAGTTCTTTCTGAAATCATCAAAAATAACAACTGGACTAAAGTATAAATATTTCAAACAGTATAGTTTGTCATCTAATGCTTCTTATAAAAGCCAATATATATCAGGTAAATAAAATATAAAAGTAAATACATAACATATTCAAATATTTAAATAATGGGATGCTTCGCCTAAATCAAAGCAATTAACTATTAATATCCTAATTTCATAATTATACTTAATTATTACTAGTAGACTACATATTGAAAATATATTTCTAGGAATTGTTCTTGAAGCATTTTTCTGGATATAGGCAAAAGAATAATGAAATTTCTAGATCGGTTTCCCTACACTAAAGTCTCTGTCCTCATGACCTTCATTTGTCTTTATCACTGTCGCCACAGCACCCAGTATAGTGCCTGACCCACAACGGGTTTCCGCAAATACCAACTGAAAAATCAATTATAAATATACTACACTGATTTACTATGAAGTGTGATGCTGTTTCCTTTGAAATGAAAAGCAGCCAATACTCTTATACTTTTAAAATTTGAAGGTACATTTCTCTATCAAGTGTTAGGAATATATCTATTGCTTTTTTAAGAAAAGCTTTTAAAACTTTGCCAAATATAGCATCATGGGATCTCAAGTGAGTGTGTTCAGTATCTGAGTTTTACCTTACCAGAACAACCAACACATACTTGCCATAGCTTCCTCAGCATTCTGTTCGTTGACACGGAAGGGTATCCCTTCAAATTAGGAGGTGTTTAGCTCAGGCCATCATTACCAGCAGGTCCCAAGTACCTATCTGCCATCTCCTACAAAAAAAGTAATATCACTTTATTAGTCTATATATGACTTGGCCTTAGTTAGGAAACTTTAAAGTTTATGCCTTGGCTTTTTAAAAATAAATGTAATTTTGAAAAAAAAATTTTACTTCCTCATAGAAACTTTGAATCATCCAAATGCCAAACCCAATATTAGTAAAAAACATAAAAAATTGAAAACTACACTTTAAAAAATTCTATTTATATTATGTAAAACAACCAAGTCACTATTATACTATTTTCAATAAAAAATTTTCAAAATGTGAATATATGCAGAACATCATAAGAAAGCTAAGAAATTGGGAATTGTAAAAAATTACCACACAAACGTTACAAAAGACAACTTAGTTAAGCTGAGTTGTTTTCTGTTGACACAAACCTGCTGATATCTGTATCCTAATTTACTACGTATTAATTTGAATGCAGTGGATTATTATTAATGCTGGCAACAAGCCCATACTACTGAAATAAACTAGTAGTACTCTACCCCTAAAACATGCGGTATCTAATAAAATGACTGATGTTTCACTATTTTGTTTTTTGCAAGAAAGCTACTAACAAATGGCCTTTCAATCAGTGCATTGTGAAAAATTAAACTGAACAAGCAAACAAACCGAAAATCATTCTCCAAAAACTCAAATTTGTGTCTAAAAATGTGGTTTATTACTCAGAGTTAAACCAATCGGGAAAATTTAATAAAAATTATAACTGTTTCTCTTATTAAATAACAGTAAATAATGCTTTTAAAGTGTCGAAGCATTTTTGCTGCTCTTTAAACACTGAAACTCTGTAAACCATAGTGAATGAATATTAAGGAAGATGACTTCCCCCCCCAAACTTTATCCTTTGTTCCTGCTGTTATTACATACAAGTTCACAAAGAGCCCTCTTAAGTGAAGAAACAATGCAAATACATCAGTCCTTTAGTGAAATACTTCTAGGCTAAGTTAAAGCTTAGGTTGAATAGTTACACTATTTTCACGAAAAGCATAAAAGCATTTTCCTGGTAGGCACAGTGGTGCATCCCGTTATATCTGCAGCCTGGGATTCTACAACTTCATTTCCTGGTATCTCCTTGTTCCACCACTCCTTGGCCATCCATCTACAGGATGTGGACTAGAAGAGAAGATAGCAAACAGCTGCCAAACAGGGGAGGTTATTTTCCAAAATGAATTATTAATATTATAGGAAATTGGTAACCCCTTGATCCATTCTTAAATCACACAGTAATTGCAAGATGTTTTACTGAATGAGAGTCTCTTGAGAAGAGCTGCCCAGACATACATGTAAAGGCACAAGACAAACTAGAGGCGCAACGAACGGGCTCCTCAATGCTTCTGGATGAAAAGCGTACTTGTTTGACGTTATTTCAGTTCCTGATACTGGGATTACTTTAGAACACTTCTCTCTAATTCACAGTATCTTTTTAAAATTTAGGATTAGACTGAACTTCAAATTAAAGACGTCATTTTAACCATGTACATTTTATAATAAAACAGATGAGCTGTTTTGGCTGTAAAAGATGGATTGTAAATAAAGATGAAGAGCCTGGGCTCTGGAACCAGACCGCATGGGTTCACATTCCAGCTGTCATTTAATAGCTGTGTGTCTTTAGACGAGTGACTAAGCCTGCCTGTGCCATAGACTTCTTGTCTGTAAATGTGGCTATGATAGTACCTGCTTAACAGGGTGCTGTGAGGACTGAAATAAATAACACATGTAAAGTGTTTGGAATATTTCTTGGCACTTAGTAAGTCCACAATTAGATTTTTCTTTTATTCAAGGTATTTAACTAGTACAGCAAAGGAAGTCTTCGCTTAAAATTTGTTAAATGTTGAAACAATATCAAATATTTTAAAAGTCCAGGCAGTAATCAATTTTATGTTCCATTTCATACCTTTGAGCACATTAAGCAAAGCTAGAACAAGCTGGCTTTAACAGGTAGACATTAATCAATTATAATTTACACCCCCTCCCCAACATTCTCTGACCTTAGCTTCAAGATGAATCATTTGTCTATGACACATTTTAAGGGGTGTTTCATAAAACTAACAAACCTCTTATATAAACATTATTGCAGTAATGAAGAGAATTGTTCTTTCTCACCCCTCCTCACTCCCAAGTACAGTCCATGCCCAGCAAAGTTTCAACACTCTTCTTTATGACAATATTGGAAGGTAAAAGGAAACGAACTAAGTAGAATAAAAATGTAATTATGAGTGAAATGCTTAGAAACATCAGAATCTTTCTATCTCCTTCCATGCCTCACAACAACCAAAAATGAGAAAGAAAGAAAGACCTTTAGGAAGGAGAACAAGAGAGTCAGAAATCCTATGGGAAATACGAAATCACTAAAATTTAGTGACAAAGTTGTTATTTTATTTAAAATTATAAATATGCACATGATATGTCCACCACTTTAATGTTTTAATTTTTAAAATAAGTTTTGACAATGTGATTTTCTAAAAATTTAAGTCTAAAAGCTGAAAACAAAAATCTTGCATAAAAAATGAGTTAGTCAATTTTGCTTCCCTTGAATAAATGCCATTCTTAAACTACACACGTATACTCCTTTTCCAAAGTATATCATCATATTTGTTTAGGCCAAAGGTATATAAGACCATTTTTATACATCTTAAATACATTACGGAATACTGATTATATAAACTACAAAGATTAAGTATTCTTTAAGACCGAAACCTGTCAACTACATTAAAAATTACATATATATTCATTTTAAAAATTAACTGTATAAAATACAGATCTCCAAAATGTAAACTCAAATATATATCTTGATTAGTAATCTAAATCAGCAACTTCAGTCATGCAACTCTAGTGACTCATGGCTACAAATATATCAAAACAACAAGGATATAATAAAATATATCAGCAATATTATGAAAACATTGGCTATTATTCAAAGGCTGGTATCATAGTTTTTTCCCTTCAAAGAAATGTAATTTAAATTACTTTTGAAATTACATAGGTCGATTTAAAGAATTTTAAGTTAAAAAAATTTAGACGTAAAAGTGAACATGCTATATACTGGCTATTGCCATAAATAGTGCAATAGATAATTCCAAACCCCTCCCTGGATTTATTGAAATGATACATGATTAGAAACCAGCTTAGGCACTTAACTTTCAATACTGTTAATGTTCAAATAAATAGAGTCTTTTGAGCCCAAATCCACAATGTGTCCATAAAAAGGTTATTTCCTCAGCTACATCTATAATTATTTTCATAAATTTAAGAGTACTTTCATTTAAGTATAAAGCTATAATTTAAAATAAACTAGTCCAAAATATCACATTATTGTGCCCAACATTACAAAAAAGAAAATGTATAATATATCATAACATCACCTCAGTCTTAATGTGAAATATAAAACAAAAGGGAGAAACTCTCCAAAATTAACCATCTCACCTATTAAATTCATCAATAATTATAAAACTTTATTCATATTTTTTAAAAAAGAACTTGTAATACAAATATCATTAAAAGTTAAATAAATGCTACATCATTCATGAACTGTCCTCCAAATTCTGTGAAATAATCAGCTTGCTAAAAGGGAAAGACATCTACTAATGAGCGTTCACAGCACAGGCACATTTATGTTTTCAGCCTTAGCATATTTTCAAACCATCTGGCATCAATGTCACTCTGGTTCACCCCGCCTAATCTGCTCAGAATTGAATATAAAACTAAAGCTACATGTGCTTTGGGGAAACCAAAGAACAGCACACATGTAAAATAGTGTTCCAAATGTGCAGCTCTAAACTAGTTTATACTTGAAATGTGTTTTAAAAAACATTTCCACTGAAGATGTTAAAGCTCTTTTAAAAATAGTAGACTGGTTCAAGAAATCTGTATGAATCATAGCTGTCATCAGTTACCGAGTCTTAATTCTTTTTTCCTCATTTTCATCTTGATCATTAAATAAAGCATTTTGAAGAGGTTCTTCTACAAAAAGATTCATTGATACATGAAATGTTATCATTTCTATATTGAAAGGATCCAAGAATTTACATTTTATTTTGCATAAAATTAGTCTGCTTAGCCCTAAAATGCTTAGAGTAAAGAGGGAAAAATGAGAAAAAAATATTATGAAAGCCCTTTTTCTTTTACATTCTGTTACTACATTATTGTCTTTGGCAGCACTCACATTTCTTTTGCTTAAAATCTAGATTCTGAATTCCTACTTAAGAAATAATAATAATTTAAAAAATCTATGGCTATACTAGGGCTAATATCCCTCTTAGAACCAACTCCCATTCATCCTCAGTGCTGGCATAAAAACAAACGACCTTTTCAGGATAATTTTTCAGAAGCAAAGATAATTCATGAAACACAAGTTGAAGCTTTCAGACAAAGACTGAGAAACAATGACCAATACCAACAAATCTAAAGGTGCATTTATGTAGGTACCTACACACATACACTCCAAGCCAGCAAATAGTCGCTATTCTTAAGGGAAAGCTGCTTGCTTCTTCCTTCCTAACTGTGAACCACTCTATTTCCCAATCCTGTGATTTTCCCTTTTCAGCTATCCTCTTCATCTCCAAGAGAACTGTTTCTTCCTTTCAAGTTACACGGAATTCCAACCTAATCACAATATGATTTCCCCATCAGTTAGCCTTTCCTTACATTTCCCCCACCCCCGCCGCAAAAATTAGCCTCTTATGTTGTTTTTCTTTAG
The DNA here is from genome assembly GCF_902729225.1 of Pteropus medius. Classification (NCBI taxonomy): domain Eukaryota; kingdom Metazoa; phylum Chordata; class Mammalia; order Chiroptera; family Pteropodidae; genus Pteropus; species Pteropus medius. The sequence goes on along the minus strand of NW_024354502.1, from coordinate 4,218,916 downwards.
AGCTGGGGTGAGATGACAGAACAGTGCTGTAGAATTCCCGCTCTGCCCAATCTCTTCCCTATAGTCCTCCTCTATGCATCCCTTTCCCGCTTCCTAATTCTCCTACCCGAGTCTCTCACTCAGGTCTTGCCAGAGCTCGATCCTTCACTAACCTAAGCTAAGGATATCGAAGGGTACCTGTTCCTTCTCCGAGGTTTTGCTCTTTCCTGACTGTTATCCACGGTGGTGGGGGCGGGGGGGACACGTATTATAACAAAGAATTTCAAGTCCCTTTACCAAGAACTTTGGTGGAAATATACAGGGACAGGGCATCCCCCAGGGCTCTTCGTTCCTGCCATTAGACCCGCTTCCTCTGCCATCTCCGTCCAGCCTTCCTTTCCCGCAAGAATTAGACTGCTCTCTTTAGGCCCTAGGCTTGGAGTAGTCAGTCCCTGGTCAGCCTTCCCATCTCCCTCCTCCGAGGGACCGATAACATTTCCATTCTCTGTAATTAACTTCACCCTAAGTCCCAGGGCTTCCTCAAACCGTAATATAGTTCTTAAGGACTCAACTCTGAGTCTCGTCCCGAAGTGGGGGTACGGCCTGGCCTCGAAGTGGGTGCCCAGCCTTCTCCGAAGTAAGGTACAGCTTTCCCCGAATTGTTTCCCGGGGCTACAATCCCAATGCCAGTGCGCTCAGCTCCAGCAAGAGACTCTCCTTACTTTCTCCACGAGGCCACACGCCCCTGCACGGCAGGAATCCCGATCTCCCCCTACGACCCTCTGGAGTCCTCCATTCCTGCGGCGTTCCCCCCCAATTCCCGGACACCCAGGTTTTCACTCCCCTCAACGACCCCAAGTTGTTCAGTCCTCCCGTAGGCAGGGGGTAGGCTGAGATTTTCCCTTACAGAGCCCACCCCCCAGCTCCTTTCTCGGCCACCGAGACCCCAAACGCGCGAAGGAGGATAAGGGTCGGTCCCCCCGCAGCGATGCCGCCTCAGGCAGGCCCGATCCCTCCCCCTCGGACCCCCCGCGCGGGGTCTGCCCCGCCACCCACCGCCGCGAGCGCGCTCAGCCCCCGGGGTCGCTACCGTGGGGCCGCCCTCCTCCATCCGCTCCGCGCGCCGCTCGCCTTCGGGTCGCCGCGCCGGCCGAGGGCTCTGCGCTGCCGGTTCCCACCCGCAGCCCCGGGGAACCCCGGCCGACTCGTCGCGGAGCCGGCTCGCGCCGCTACCTGCAGGGGCCGCCGCGCCTCTCAGCGCCCCGCCGCCGCCATCTTGCATTTCAAAGCGGCTGCACTTTTCAGGGAGTCAACTCTGACCTGTGAACCCTACACCCGGAACCGCTCCGCGGGCCGGCACACGGCCTTGGAGCTCAGCGGGCCCGGCGGAGCGTGGAGGGTCGAGGGTGAGGGTACAAGGCGAGGCGCGCGCCCCAGCGGCCCGCGGGGAGTATGGGAGGCGGAGAGGAGCCGGCCGAGGCGGGGCCCGCGCGCGCGCCTTCTGCACGCCCCTACACCACACCGCTCCTGGCTCTCCACTCCCAGACCCTGCAGCTCCTTTGGGGTTCGACCCGGGCCTCTGCCCCCTGGATTGGCGCACCGCGGGAGGAGGGAGCCGCCCCGCCCCTCTGTCAACCGAAGCCCCGCCCCTGCCTGCGGAGGCCCCGCCCCCGTCAACAGAAGCCCGCCTTCTCCAGGTCTCGGAACGGTCCCGCCCCTTGCCAGTGATAGCTCCGCCCTCTATCTACAGAAGCCTAGTTTTCACTCGGGTCTATCCAGAAGACAGCCCCCCTTCTGTCAGTTGTGGCCACGCCCACCAAGCGCTCCGCCTTCCTATTGTCACTGCCAGATCGTGAGAAATGCCCCTTCTCATCATAAGCCCCATCCGCTGGTGGCAGATCTGTCCAAACCACGCCCCCTTTCAGCGGAAGCCCCGCCCGCTGTCAATAGAAACCTCGCTTTCCCGAGGCTTGTCTCTGTTCTACTTCGAAGCCCCACCTCCTGTCAACTGCCGCCCCGCCTCTTCTTGCTTCTGGTCCCTACTCCACCATTAGTGGCAGCGCTACCTGCTGACACCAAAAGTTCAGTTCAACCACACTTTGGACCGCCGTACAAAACAGCCGCCCTGCTCCCTCGGCTCCCCAAAAGCCCTCCATTCCCCCTCACGAGCCGTTCTTCTGGAGCACTTTATTTGCAAGCCGAGGTCTCCTAATCCGGACAGCTTCAATGTGAACCAGCGCCACAAAGGAGGCCAGCTGTGGACCGACTTTGGGGAAAACTGGATGTCATCACTGCCCCTCCCCACCTCCCTTCCCCTCCACCCCCACATGATTTTTAAAATGAAGAAAAGTACAAACCAAAGCAAAGAGAAACGACTCACCCTTCAAGCTACTCTGCAGATTCACGGGCCTGGACGTGAAAGAACTCCGGTGCCTGGATGTTCATCCCCCACCCCTATCCCGGTCATGGACCCTCTGTACTTTGACAGCAGTGTGCCACTGAGCCGCACTAATCCTAAAATTTGTTTAAAGTGAAAACCCGATTGTTAAAATCAGTGTATACCAGCTTCTTTTTATTGATATGTTTCATCTTGGAATCCTGGAACTTGTGGAAGCAGAAGCAAGCAAAGCTTAATGATCCTGTAAAAAGAGGTACTCAATCCTGCCATACTCAACACTCTATATTTACAAAGATTTACCATCACTTTACTCTCCTGGAATTAAATACACAGAAAATGTGAACCACACAATAATTTCGAGAAACCAATGTTCTAATAATATAAAGGTGAAAAAAGAGTTTATTCTAACATGCTATGCTAATATCAATAAAAAATTATAAGATCATGTTTTTCACTACGTAAATAAATAACTTGGCACCAATATGAGAACTACAGGACAAAAACTCCCCCACAAAACTTCAATAGCCCCCTGAGAACCTCTCTTTAGGATTTGTTCTGAGGAAAGGAAATGCTTCAGATACAGAAATTCATTCTTTTGTTCATGCATTTAACAACTAGATTTTCAAGCACCGGCATATGCCAGGCATTGTGGGAGACGCAACGCTGAGTCAGGCAATATTTCTGTCTTCAAGGAGATTACATTCTAGCAACCGAACAAAACACATGAACATAAAAACGTCAAGTAAGGTATGAGGTAAAATCAAAGATACATTAGAGAGACCTCTTTAAGGGTAGGGACTGAATATAAATCTCACCCTTTTCCCCCTCTTCCCTCTCTCTCCATCCCTTTTTCCTTTTCTCCTACCCATCCTCTCGTTCCCCTTCTTCTTTAGCACCAGTTTATATAGCGTCACCTCCTTCTCTCTATAAACTGTCTGCCTGGTTCACTGCCCAATGCCAGCAGCCAGAGTCCTCCCAATTTAGGGCCATGCCTATAGGGCAATTCTGTCCAGGAAACAATTTTAATAGCATAGTGCTGAGAACAGTGTCCTTAGCTGAATTGCTGCCAATTATTTGGTATCTTTGTACAAAGCAAGGCTGTTACCACTCAAAAATACTGGTTGCAGACCTAAGCAATATGAATATATGTTTAGCTTAGCAGATTGTGCCAGCCCACATAAATCTGTTTAGAGATCATGCTCACAGAGTAACTTGTTTTTATTAAAATAAACTCATTTGTAAAAATTGTAAATATGACTGATTTCAACAGCTGTGTGGCTCCAGAAGTAAGATTTTACCCACGGATTGGCACAATTAGAAGAGTCTAGATTTTTTATGCATATGTTTTACAGTTTGTCATACACAGTCTGTTATGGCAAAATTTCAGTACTGTTAGAGATGAGAAGTTGTCCAGTAGGTTTTAAAAAGCACAGCACTATTGCTATTCGGAGCCTCTTCCACCTTTGGAACAGTGAAAAAAAAAAAATTTGCAGGAAATGAAGAGCTTTGAATCAAAAGTTCTAAGCACCGGTATCATCTGAAGAGGAATAGGCTTCCAACAGCACTTTTTGTAGTAGTTTCATTCTGTTGTTATTTTTCCTTTTTCTAGTCTTGGTGAAAAATTCTTCTAAAAAACATGATATCATGAGACAGATCAGCCAAAAAGACATCAAACTAAGACACTTTAAACTTTTAACTATAGTTCAGTGAACTTGAGAATTCAGCTCCAGTGAAATACTTCCATAATTCTAATGGCTACCTCAGAAGGTGAACAAAAATATTCCTGCTGGAGCTAGTTCGCATTGAACAAACTTTCAAAGTCAATTTAGGGTCATTTCCTAGTCCTCTTAGTGTTGCTTTGTGAGAATAATGATGTTATTAATAATAACAGTAAAGACAAGTCAACATTGTTGGTTAATGACCTCCCCACTCCACCCCTTCCCAATTTCTGTAGCCAGGATGACCATATATATAAGACTATAGGAATAAGAAAAACTGATTTCCCAGTATTTATTCAAGGAGTAACATGTTGATACACTTTTAAAAATATCAGGGTATCATCTGGGTTGGTTCATTCATTGGTGTGTACTCCTTTCCACCAAAAAGTTAGAGGCTCTGTCAACACTATCTCTGAAAAAAGGGTGCCAATATATCTTTTTTTGACCTAAAGTGTTAGTACACAGATAAGCATAGGAGAAAGCCCAACTAGAAAACAATAATTGAGAAAATGCAGTACAATGCTTTGTTTCAAAGTCTTAGCAGAGGAGTCCAGAGCAGCAGTACTTACTTTAACCAGCATGAAAACTATCAGGGAACTTCAAAATGTAGATTCTCAGACCTGGCTCCCAGGAAAGTCTAATTCAATAGGTCTGGAATGAGGCTGTGAATCTGCATTTGACAAACAGCTGGTGACCCTTATATAAGTGGCCTGTCAACTTCACTTTGTGAAATATGAATCTAGAAAAATGCTTATAATTGGGGGAGGGGGGGCAGAAACTTATTGCATTCTCGTAGAACTAAGGGGGTTACAAGCTATAAAAAGTCAGTAATCTCTAAGGTATCTATTCCTAAAACTGTCAGTTAGCCATCAACACTGAAAGGGAACTTCTACTTTTGGACCCACTGCAGACTTCCATCTTCCAGGAAACTCTGGGTACTTTAGATATAATATCTCATTTTACCTTTCTAGTGTTTCTGTGAAGTAGTTGGTATTGTTTGCAGTTAACAAAATGAGAAAGTCAGGTTTTGAAGAGGTTAATCTGCCTAGGTGCCCAGTGATCTGCAAGGTAAGTGGGTTTTGAATCTACTCTGACCAATCCTAAAATCTAATGAACACGCTACACAGGCTGCTTCTTAGAAGGAAGGTATTGCATTAGCTAGAATACAGCATGACAGTTTGAGAACTGGTGTCAAAGTCAGATGGTTTTCTGTTTATGTCCCAGATCCTCTGCATCTGCAGTTGTTGCTGCCTAGCAAACCCACTCAAACATGGTGGCTTAAAAGCCTAAGCAATTATTTAGCTTGTAAGTGTGTGGGTCGGCTGAGTGGTTCTGCTGATCTGGGTCAGGTTTGGCTGATCTTCACTGGACTCACTCATGCATCTGTGTTCAGCAGGTAGGTTGTTTGGGGGCTGCATGATCCAGGATGGTCTCATTCATTTATCTGGCAGGTGGTTGTCAGTGGATCATCTAGGGACTGGCTTATATAAGATGGCCTCAGTCACACCTCCAGTAGTAGGATAGCTGTTGATCACAGGGGTGACTGGGCCACATGTGTCTCATCTTTCAGTAGAATAGCCTGGATTCCTTCACATGCACAGGGTTCTAAGAAATCAAGAAGCAATATTTAAGACCTCTTCAGCCTAGGCTCAGAACTGACACATTGTCATTTATGCCACATTCTTACTGGCCAAAGCAAGTCCCAGGGCCAGCTCAGATTCTACCTCTTGATGGGAACAGCTACAAAGTCGCACTGCAAAGGATGAGGATACAGGATGGGCAAACAGTTATAGCCATTTTTGTAACTGATTTACCACAATATCGGATTCAAGACAGATTTCTTAACCTATTTTTACTCACCTGTAAAATGAAGATATTACAATTGTGCTCCTTCTCAAAACGTTGATAGTTCATGTAAAGTGCCTAGTTTACCTTAATTTCTCAGAAAATATCAGCCATAATGATGCTGATGCTACCGTTTTGGGACTTTCCAGCCTGCAAGTCTTGTGTATCAGCATGGAAAAGAGATTAAGCTGCTTTTTTTGATGGCCTCTCAGGGCACGACTTTGGCTCTGATCTTCTCTCTTGATCTCATGGTGTGCCAGTTAACACTCTTCTGGTTGTGGTACAGAAATCCACTCAAGCTATCTTGATTAAAGAAGCCAATGCTACTTTGTCCCTGCATGTCCACTCCATCCTCTCCTCCTGTGGTTCTCCTTTTAAGATTCCTCTAGAACATGGCCCAGCCAAGTGGCCTTCGCCCAGGAGTCTAATATGACTGTCCAGCTCTGTTCATTAAAGTTAAATGACCTGGTTCTCAGTGTCCCGATTTCGAAATCTATAAAGAGAATCCGATTGATCCAGCACATCTTTTCTTAAAAGGTCAGCTTAGTCCAATCTGCCATGGCAGGAGGGGAGGGAAGTCTTGGGAGAAAAGGGCTGCCTTATGTGGGCAGCAAAAGCTGTGAGCAAGGGCAGTTCCTTTTGAAGATGGCTGTGAGCCAGCAGACACAGTGATTCACATTTCCTGGACACTGGCAGCCTTTTCTAATCTTTTAAATTACCTTCTCATCAAATAGTTGAACTTCTCAACTTCAAGAACCTTATAAAAATACATCTCCTCTCTGAACACCTCCTGATAAAGGGGAAGCAGGATGGCTACTTCTCGCATCTACTCATCAGAAACCTACCACAAGCTTTAGCTGTAGCACAGGCGTATTACTGTGCTAGGGCTGCCGTAATAAAGTACCACAGACTGGATGGCTTAAAGAACAGACATTAATTTTCCTCCAAGTTCCAGAGGCTGTAAGTCCAAGATGAGGTGTTGGCAGGATTGGTTTCTTCCGAGGGCGTCAGGAGAAAGATCTGTTCTAGGTCTCTCTCCTTGACTTGCAGATGGCCATCTTCTCCTCGTGTCTTCAGTCTTTCCTCTATATGCATCTGTGTTCAAATTCCTCTCTTATTATACAGGACTCGGCCCACCCTAATGACTTCATTTTAACTTAAGACCCTGTCTCTAAATACAGTCACATTCTTAGGTACTGGGGATTAGGACTTCAGCATACGAATTCTGAAGGACACACAATTCAGGCCCTAACAGTATGAAAAGTCATCACGATGAACAATGTAAACGGTATCTGAGCCTGTTCTTTCCATTGCGACATCACTGGGCTTATCTATAATTCTGCTTATTGCAATGCCCTTCTGTCCCTGAGAGCATCCAATAACAACTTACTGACTTTTTGTGTCTGTTATTTATAAATGTTTTTTTCAAAGCTCTAATCCTGTGAAAAAGTGGTCATACTGTGCACTTCTTTGAAGATTTTTAAAAACAATTATGGAAGTATTTTAAATGATATGCAATCAAATATTTTGTTTACACATTGCCTAAGGTGATGGTTATCAGTGCTGACTGGACAATAGAAACATTTTGCAGAAACTAAAAAAAAAAAAAAAAGAGAGAGAGAGAGAGAGAGAGATAAGAACCCATTCATGGTTCTTCCTTCCTAACCACTATTAGCATTTTGGCATATTTCCAGATTAGCTATTTTTAGATGAAAGAAAATATGCTTAGTAATCAGTTTCTTTTCCTACAAGGTTATTTGGTATACGAATATTAGAAAACTGTCATTTTGGATAGACATTTTCATTTAGTTAGTATTTTAGTGACTATATTTCATGCAACAGCTGTGAGGTGAAGGTTCAGAAGAAACCAGAGAATTCATCTGAGTGATGGTGGTAATTTACATTTTCTCCCTAGTGGGGTAGGGAATGAGACTTAGAAAAATTTAAGGAACAAACAGAAGAGAGACATATGCTGTGGTCCTAAATATAAAACATATAAACTGAATGAAAAAAATAATTATACAACATGAGATTGGGGAAAACTTATTTTTCTTCCTAAATAATTAAAGCAAAAGCTTGTCTTTTTTTTAAGACCCCGATTTTCCTAAGTATTCACCATAGTAAATAGCTATAATTAGGATTCATCACACGTAATCAGTTTCCAAATTATTTTGTGAATACATTATCTATTGCAAGGAGCCCCCTTTCCTTCCCCAATCTTTAAGCCAGTCGAAGTTTCATGATGGTCCTTTAAACCAATACTGTGGCTCACAATGTGTGCATGTCCTGGGAACCTCTGTTTGGCACTCTTTGATCCACTAAATGATTTAGCCCAGTATCTTTTGGATGTTTAAATCATTTTGATTTGGCATGTGCTCTGAAGGTAGCAGTATTCCAAGAGCCCTCTCACTGCATGTTAAGTGCTGTTCTCTGACTCCCAGCCAGAGCACTGATGTTGGCAGGGTTGATCGCTCAAATGTAATGATTTCATTTCCAACCTTTGCACACTAAAATTACATAGCCTAAACACGAAGCGTCCAGATTTTTCCTCTTAAAAACAGAATAAAGACATAATTGAACATTGCTACAAAATAATCAAGACAATCTTTGAAACTGGAAATTTGAAAATAGGCTGCCACAATAAAACTAATGCTGGTTTGGGAGGTTCAAACATAGCTGAGAAACCTAAAATATTTTATAGCTACTGTTAGGCATTTCATATTTTTCTACTTTTACGTTATAAAGGAAGCGAGTATCTTAGGTTGGGTTCTCCCTAAAGAAGACCCCGAGTAAAAGATGTGAGAGCGAATGGTCATGTGAGAGGTGATGCCAAGAAGTACAAGCAAGGAAGTGGAGTGAGACAGGGAAGAGAAGGGAGCTAATACAGAGGGAAGTTTTAGGCAGGTATTGCTGAGACCTAGAGCTGGTTGGCAGGCATTCCTGGGATGTTCACATCCAGCATGGACCACGAGAAAACCCTCAGGTGGGGTTTCAGATGTTTGTATGCTGTTGCCAATGGCACACACAGGAATGTTAAATGCCAAGAGCATATGAGTAGGGCATCTAGTGTCTGTTTGGGGGAGGTGGTTAAGAACATGAGTTTTGATCACACAGACATAGTAGAATCCTGGTTCTGCCATTTATGTGTGAAATTGAGTAAATAACCTAATCTATCTAAGTCTTAGTTTCTTTATTTGTAAGTGAAAATACTAGAACTTACCTCCTGGGGTCTTTGTAAGGATTAAATAAGAAACTGTGTATGTAGACTGCACACAAGGTAATAGAGTTCACCATATGTATCAAGAAAACTGGCTCAAATGCACATTAGAAATAATATCAGTAAACTGTGGCTTTGTTAACCTTGAGGACTGATAACTCTCAGGATAGCCTGGTTGCTGGGTTCACACTTCCTTACAACGGGGGTTTCCAATAGTGATGTCTAAATTATGTGACCCTGGCCTCTGGCCATAGCGAGGGTAGACATCATGACCGATCCAATTCTTCATTAGGGGGAACTTTGAAATCCACAACAGGGAATCACTGAGTCTGGGCGTCTTTGTTGAGTCGCGTTAATAACAACTTTTTAAGAACTACTGCAAGGGCCTGCAGTGCTGCGGTTCTTGCCATCGACACTGTGGTAACTGACATCCTTTCAAAAGCATGCCCTTTTGCTAAAGTTAGAGAAAATTTCCGTTGCTTGCAACCCTAAATCTTAACCAATAAAACCCATCTGTTCTTAATCCAACACTTTAAGTGATGGCTAATCTCTCATCACTGTATCTAAACATAATTTTTATATATAATAAAATTTATTTCCCTTAATTTTGTTATCTATTTTATATGATTTATTTTAAATATGTGAATACATATTTATGTATAAATATGTATTTCTCGGTATTTCGTGTTTGTTTCCAAAGCTAGTAAAAAACAAATGAAAATCCCACAACCTACAGCCATTTTACTGACTATGCAAAAGTGAACAATATACAATGATTAATTAGCTGGGTTTCTGTATCATGAGGATGCCCAGTATGTGGAGAAATATTAGCAAACTAAAGTGAAAATTTGTTTTTATAGCCTTGGAATTGGATAACTCTAATAGAAGCAGCTTTTAAAAATAGAATTGAGATGATTTTGTATCTTTAAAAAAAATTAGATGCTATTAGCTAGATCCCATGCTCCTTTACTGAAATTTGGGCTTCCCTTCACCATATCCCTAATGGGCCTCCATTTTCTGTTAACTTCATATTTTCCTAATCTGCTCCTTAATCTTCTGCTTTCCTTATCCATTACCCAGTCATTAAATCAAATATGGACCTACCATGATAAGTGCTGGATCTATAATCATAGAACAAAATAAACTTACTGACCTTAAAAACCTATAATCTTATGGTGAGACAAACATTAAAAAAAATTATAACATATATAGTTGCAAACTAAGAAGTGTCATATAAGGGTATTAGGGATTAAATGAGAGATTAAAACAGAAAATCTATTTTAATAGGTTTAGTTTAAAAAGTAGATTTAACAGAGGGGCAACAGGAAAACTCTAGATGGTAACCTTTACGCTGAGAAAAAGAGTAGGAGCTAGATATGCATTGGTGGAGGGAAGAGCATTCTAGATAAAGAAAAGAGTATGTTAAAAGCCCAGCAAGAAAAAAACCGCAAAAAGGCTAAGCGTGGCTGGAGTGTTATGGGCCAGAAGAGTGGGGAGGTAAAGCTGAGAGGTAGGCAGGAGCCATAATAAGGATCAAGAATGGCAAGCGTTTATGAGTATGAGCAAATGGCGGTATCAGATTTGAGATCCTTAAAAGAATATTTTGGCTACTAGGTGGAAAATGATGGCAGGGGCAAGAATAGAAAGCAAGACCAATCGGGAGGCTTCTGCAGTAGTGTAGGCACGTGACTATCATGGGTTGAGAGAACTAGTGGATGAAATGGAGAACTAAGATATTGGCTTTTTCTAATCAAGACTTGGTAATGGACTAGAAGGCGAGGGAGAGGGAAGCTTAAAGTTTCTGGCTTCATTATTTGGATGGATGGCAGTGGCATTTATTGATAAGGGGAACTCTGGAGGAGCAGTAGGTTCAGAAAAAGATCAAAATATGTTGGTCTGTAGTTTAGAAAAGTGATATGGCCTGGAGATATAAATTTGGGAGTAGTTATTATACAAGTAGCACTTAAAGCCTTGAGAGAAGGGAACGACACCTGGAGAAAAAGTGTAACGTGAAGAGAGCCCAGGACCAAGCTCTGAAGAACATGAAGGTTAAGGGTAGAGGAGGGAAGCCATCGAAAAGTGGGCAGAAAAAAAGAGCAGCCATGGAATCTGGAGGGAAAACCATGCACTTGTATGGCTGCATCACAGCAGGCAGAAGACAATTGTTTCAAGTAAGATGTGTGCTCCATAGCACAGAATGATGCTGAGTGGTACAGTATGAAAGACTAATTGCGCATTCGATTCAGCAAAATGGCAGTCCTTGGTCCCCTTAGTAAGGGTAGTTTAAAGTATTTTTGCAACCAGCTGTATCCTTTTCCAATTAGGCCCTTCTCCCAAACCAAAAAGCAAAATCATTGTTAAAAAAGCAAAAACCAACCTCCTTCCTTTTGCTTTGAAACCTGCAGCACTCTTACTCCAAGATGAGTAACTCCCCTTCATGCAAAATCAGTTCAGAATCTCTTTCATCTTCTTCCCCATCTTACTCTCATATGACAACCTCCTTCCTCTTTATCTTCTGAGGAAGACTCAACTCTAGGGGAGATCTGTCCTTTTTCATCACTGTGACTTCCAGACAATCCTAACTTCAGTTTGGAGGCCAGAAGTTCCATATCAGTATCACTAGGCCAAAATCAAAGCATTGGCAGGGCTGTATTCCTCTGGGGAACTAGGAAAGTATCTGTTTCTTGCTTCTTCCAGTTCCTCCTAGTGGCTGGTTGTGTTTCCTTGGCTTGTGGCTGCATGATGCCATTCTTTGACTTGATAGGCTCATTGCCTTCTCTTTCAAAATCTCATTCTGCTTCGCTTTCATTGGATACATGATTGTATTTAAGGCCCACAAAATAATCCAGGATAATCTCCCCATCTCAAGACCCCTAATTTAATTACCCCCAAAGGACCCTCTCTTTTTTTTTTGTTTTGCCATAGAAAGAAATAGTCACAAATTCCAGGGTTAGGATGAAGGTGTCATTTGGGTGGCCATGTTTCAGCCTACCACAAAGGTTACATGCCAAGTATGGACTATAAGGACTGTACTTTCTTCCAACTCCCCAGCATCCTGCTATTGACTGAAAAACAAGATGTTTCTAATTGTATTTAATTCACCCTCAAAATTGGAAACTTTTCTGTTCCTGTCAATATCCTCAATCTCCTAGGAGTTTATCTTTATAACTTAAAGAACACTATCTTTAATGTGAACTGTATTACCAAGAAAGGTCTAAGCTTTCCTTTATAAAAATGCCTCTGAGGGCTTCTTCCTTTTGACTCTTGCAGAGCTTTAGCCTGTCACTTTTTTCTAGACCACCCAAGACAAGTTTTCAAGTCCATTTGATGATGCCACCTGTGTGCTCAAGGACACAGTGGCTCCTTATTTTTTCAGCTTTTACTTTCAATAAGCAGCAAGTCCTGAAGTTTGAGACCCTAAGCACCAAAAATATTGTCCCCAACTCTTTATGTATCCTATATACCCTTGCTGGTTAAGAAATGCATTCCATTATCAATAGAGATCCACCCAACAGCAGCAGTTTAAACAAGGCAGTTTATTTCTCATTTGAATAAGAAATCCACATATAGATAAGGGCTTCAACAACAATACCCTAAAGTTATCATGAGCAACGTTCTTTCTTTACTTTTACGAAGTTGGACATGGGTTCTATCTTTAAGATCACCTCATAGTCCAAGATTGCTTCTGGAGTTACAGCCATTATATATACATAAATTCCAGGCAGCAGGTTAAAAAGGAAGCACAGAAGAGCACAAAGTGCTCTCATACCTTCCCTTCCAAAAAGCCTTCCTTAAAATTGTGCATACTTTCCTTTGTTTCACAGGGGCCAGAACTAAGTTCACATGCTCATATCTTGCTGCAATATAAGAATGAAAACGATTTTCCAGCAGGATACACTCACTGCCCAGGGCTTTGTTACAAGGAATGAGAGAATGGATATTAGGGGTGAAATATCACTCTTTTCCTCAATGTCCTATTATATATAAAGTGAGTTTTAATTCCCGCAATATCCCACAGCAAAAAAGTAGTTACCTGATATTCAAATCCTAATAAAGTCTCTCATATTATGGGGCAATCTCAATTGCATTATTTTACGCAACAAAGTACCATGAGTGGAGGGAAGACGTGAGCCTGAAATAAAATCAATACCACAGTACATACTTAGAGGGATCCCTGAGAGAATCAGTTAAAAATAAAAGGCAAAGGGGATGCATAACTCCACATTACTCAAGAGTGGGCTGTACATAGTCATCTTCTTCCAAAGTATAGGACAAAAAAAGGAGGGGGAAGTAATTTTACAAAGGAGAAACACGAGAAACACTACTCTGCCAGGTGATCAAGGTCAATCAACAGTCACAAATCATACTGACAGTATGTAATCTTGATATACAATCACTTTACTTCTGTGACCTTCCTCTCAAAATCCCATTTCGGTCCTTAAGAAAAACAGACTAATTCCAATAGAGGGGCATCTTCCAGAATACTTGACCAGTAGTCCTCAAAACCGTTAAGTCATCAAAAACATCCACATCCATTACTCAATTGTCTTTTTCTTGTTGAGATTTAACAGCCCTTTATAATAGCATTCCGTAGAAAAAGCACGAAGGTTTTAAATTTTGATTAGGTCCTATATATCTAATTTTACTTTTGTTGCTAGTGTTTTTAGTGCCACATTTAAGAAATAATTGCCAAATTCAAGGTCATAAAAATTTGTCCTTTTCTTCTTCAAATTTCATAGTTTTAGCTCTTAAATTTAGGTTTTTGATCCATTTTGAGTTAAATTTTATACATGGTGTGAGGTAGAGGTCCACCTTCATTTTTTTACATGTGGATATCCAGTTTTCTCAGCACCAGTTGTTGAAAAGACATTCTTTCCTTCATTGAATGGTGTTGGATGCCTCTGTCAAAAATCAATAGACCATAGACATATGGATTTGTTTCTGAACTCTCAATTCGATTCTATTGGTCTGTACATCTATCCTTTGTGGCAGTACCACACTGTTTTATTAATGTAGCTTTGTGTAAGTTTTAGAATATGAAACTGTGAGTCTTCCAAATTTCTCTTCTTTTTTCAAGATTGTTTTGGCTATTCAAGGCCCCTTGCGATTCCATTATGAATTTAGGGTTGACTTTCCCATTTCTGCAAAAAAGGCCACTGAGATTTCAATAGGTATTGCACTGAATCTGTAGACTGCTTTGGGGAATATTGCTATTTTAACAATATTAAGTCTTCCAACCCATGAATACAGGATGCCTTTCCATTTGTTTAGGTCTTATTTAATTTCTTTCAGCAACATTTTGTACTTATCAGGGTAGAAGTCTTGCACCCCTTTGGTTAAATTTATTCCTAGGTTTTTACTGTCTTAGATGATACTGTAAATAGAATTGCTTTCTTAGTTTCTTTTTTGTATTGTTCATTGCTTGTTGCAACTTTGCTGAATTTATTTATTAGCTTTAACAGATTTTGTGGATTAAGATTTTCTACATATAAGATCATGTCATCTGTGAATAGTTTTACTTCTTCCTTTCCAATATGAATACATCTTATTTCTAACTAATTATTGTAGACTGACTGTACTTTTAAGCAAGAAATGAGAAAGAAGAATTCCAGGCTTGCTATTTCAGCATGGTTTTGAAAGTCTACATTGGAATGTAGACATATTACTTCCTATGTCTGTAGACAGTATGTCATTCAAAGGATAGGAAGTACATTAGTCTTTGTAGGTAAAAAACATACACCATGTAAATAATCCAGTGTCAACAGCATTATAAACAGCAATAAAAAATTTTTTGCATTGTTTTATACTGAATTATCTTTAGGACATTTAAAAATAATGAAAAAATAGAAAGAAATTTGAGAAGCAATTTTTACCTGTAAAATTTATTACAGAAACTATCTATACATGATGAAATTTTAAGTATAAAAGATGAATCTAAAATAAGTTATAATAAACTTCCATAAAAATGAGTGTGTGTGTGTGTGTGTGTGTATGTGCACGAGAGACGGGGAGAGAGGGCGAGGAAATAAATCTAGGAATATAAACATTCTTAAATGTTTTCAGTGACTGGCATTGCTTTATAAGTTACATAAGATAGTATCAATTAAGGTATCTGAATTACTGGGTTTCAGAAGGCTTTAAATAAATATCCAGATAAATCAACAAAAAACGCTCAACTCTGAAATTGTATTAGAATCTAGATCTCTCATATGAGATCATTATCCTCTATTCCTTTTGAAATTTCCAACAGAAGCTATTTTACAAACTAACATTAGAATGTCTCCTAAGAAAAAAAAAAGAATATGCATGGTGGTGAATGAATGGCTTTATTGCTTTAAGAAAGAAATGTATTTTTGGTATCATTAATACAAAATTTATAATATTTATATAATTGTATATAAAAGGTATCTATAGAATATAACCTAAACACAAATTTAGAAGGATATAAACATTTTCAAATATAAAAACTTTGTGCTATTAAAAAGCTGTTTAACAAAGCAGTTATTAACACATTTGTTGTATGTATAATCATAAAAGTTAACTAAAAAATACTTAAACTATTAACCCAAATTAGAATTAGAAAAACGTTTATCTAAAAAGCATTAATTTTGGCATTCGAGTACAGAATTGTCAGGGGCCCTCTGGCAAATCCTAACTTGACACTGGCTTTTAAGTAACTAGGCATGGGAAGATAAAGGCAGACGGGAGAAGCACTGAAGAAAATGAAGATGGTAAAGACACAATAGTTAAGTTTCTAGCCTGATACAATTGACTATTCACAAGAAGCATAGAATTAAAAGTGCTTAAAACAAAAAATGTCAATGTCACTAATTACTCAAGTGCCATAAAACATTAGTTATCAAATTAACTTTATTATTAAGAGCTGGCCACACTTCAACTAACGATATGCCACAGCATTAGTACCACTGCAGTGCCTCGTTCAGTCACACTCCCAGTATTTATCAGTAATCTCTGTAATTTATCTTACACATGTACATAAATACCAAGAAACTTTAAATATTCTTATTTACTATTTTAATTTTTTCCTTAAAGATGCAGGATTTCATCTTGCATCAATTATGTGGATATGACAAAAGTGAATTAAATAGATACAGAATATAAAGAATATATGATACCATGACGTCATGATCTGGAACAACTGAAGTTTTCTACCTCTTGCTCCATTTTCTAGATAAACGAGAGAAAGAAAAAAATAGTAAGTTTCAATGTGGAAAAAGTTAAAGAAACACTACTGTATTGCTGGTTTTTTCCCCCCCAGTCAATATCCTTAAGAATTTATTGCTCATGTACATATCTGATAGTGAAAATAGAAATTTAGTTCAGTATTAAGACTATCACATAAACTAATATCACTGATGAGCTTTCATTATTTAAATCCCTTTGAAATAAATATGAGGTGCATTCATCTTAAGTTAAATTCAAATAGTTATAATCAAGGCACTGGTTTACTTATAAATACTAATATTTTATATTTTGTTGGTACTAGTATTACATATATGATACAATGTAGGTACCAAAGTATACTTTAGTAGGTATATAGTAGCTACCAGTAATATTTAAATTATACTATATAGGTACCATCCAAAATGTTTTTCCCCCCAATATCTATTTTTAAAAGTTAAGTACTCTAATACCCATTGTAAAGCAAGATTAACTAGAGACAAATAGGTCAATCTTAAGTCTATCTTAAAAAGGAGCTATGTACCTTCATTAATACATAAACAAAATAAAGATTTTCATAGTTTACTGATACTGCAGTAAATAAGCACTCCCAGTGCTTATTAAAGAAACACAAACTAGTGAAGTGTTTGATTAAAAAAAGTATAGAACTCAATTATACCTAGAAATAATCCATAATGCACATATTAAACAATGGTCTTTAAAAATTCTTATAAAATCGGTTAATTTCTTATATAGATTAGTTTACCTGAATAAGTGTTGTTTTGTCATAGTCCCTGCGATGCTGATAAATACACTGGCTAATTATTGCATACAAATTTTCCAGCTGAAAAATATTGTATTCTTGACTCTTTTTAACAACAATCTTCAAAAGATTCTAAAAGAAAACATGAGTATTTACATATTTGAGAGAGAAATTCTCTGAGACAAGATATTTTAATTTCGAAGATTTGGGGAATGTTTAGCATATAAACTAGAGAGAAGGCAGACCAAATTATTTGATGAGATATGGCAGCCTCTGATAGTGGCTCCGGCATTTCACTGTAATTATTATTATCATGATTCTATGATTCTGTCTCTGTGTTGGGTAACTCCCAACTTAAAAATTGGAGGTGGGGAGGTTGCCTATTTCCATTCTACCCATAAATCTCTACAGACAAATTAAAAAATAATCTCAAACTAGATTAATAGTAAAAAAAAAAAAAGCAACATTTTTGCAGTGTATATTATGGCACTGTAAGTACATTATAACTAATTCCGTTATGTGAAACAAAAAGAAAGTACATAAATGGTGAACCACCTCACCACTTCAGAGTTCTTTTCCTTATAAAAAGGACTTTCCGTCTGCTTAGTGTTTTTTTTTCATGTCTGAAATGGACTCACTGGATTTCCCTGATTCTTCAAGCCTGGCCCTACCAGGATATGCCATTACCTCATGGTTAATAAAAAAATGCCATTATGAAAGACAAAAAACTAACTAAAATTGTTATAGGTAATGGTCATAAAAACAACATATGGGATCAATGATGTAGACAAATCTGTTAAAACTATAATGTCAACACACTAGCCATCTCTAGCCACCACCTTTATGAAAGTTATAATATACCAAGCTTATCCTTTCATAACAGATCATTATTTATTGCATGCCAAACTGGCAAACTGTACTATTACAGACCCTCTTTTGGTGGGTTATGTTACTAATGTGCACAATGAAAGCATTATAGTTTCAGTTTACATACTTTCAATCGTTCGTGGTCCACAACAAGAGAGGGTGTAGGCTGAGAAAGAATGGCCAAAGCCTTCTCAACACTGATGAGCTGCTGCTGCTCTACTTGGGATCGTCTAGCTCGAGTCATTCGCAGAACACACATTTCTAGGATAAATAATTAAATAACATTATTATTTGATTCACAGACATTATAATCTCTAAAATAAATATTAGGCAAATAAAATAGCAGGACATATTTACTAAGATACAAATACTAATTCTGGCTTATTGACCCTACTGTAAGGTTAAGAGTGTGCCACTTACACACTCAAAAATTAAGGACATTTTAAAAGTATTTTTCAATTGAGTATTTCAGGGGATCTTCAACAAGTTAGACTGTCTTCTACTTAGGCTTAAGACCCAGAGACTTCAAGAGCGAGATGGGACCTCAGTAATCTATATCAGGAGTTCCAAACTACCACCCACAGACCAAATCTGGCCTTCTGAAATAGGTCAACTTCTGTAAGAACACTATCACATCCATTTTACATATGCATGTCACTGTGGCTTTTCTGGCAGGGTTGAGTAGTTGTGAAAGAGGCTGTAGAGCTACATATTTACTATCTGCTCTTTATAAAAATTTGTCTTTCCCTGATCTAGAACAATCTATTTACTGATAGATGAGAAAAAATGAGGACAAGACTTAAAAAGACTTTTCTAAGGTCAATACACCTAATTTTTAAAGAACCCAAATCTCCTGATATGTAAACAAATACCTGTCTCATAAGTACTTTTTAAAAAAGATGATAAAAAATAAAAAGAATCTAATTCTGAATCCAAATAAAACATACAAATTATAAAGTCAGAGGATTACCATTTAAAATAACCAGATTGAAAAGGCTATATTCTAGTCCATCCTGCTATGATTTCTCAAACACACTGAAACTCATTTCAAGACAATCTTTGAAGATTTACTTATAGCACATAAGCCACTGAAGAAAATCAGTATCATTAAGTCAATACCTGTTTTTGACCAAAATACCTTTTTGACTCTGTTATTGCTCTTTTTGTTTTGTAAGATTAAATAATGTTCGCCTTTTCCAAATATTCAACAAATCTAATGCCAAAGGTCTACTAAGATCCAGATGGAAGACAATTCTAAATAAAAAACTTTGGGAGTGAAATTATTAGAATAAATATTATCTTTGAATTAACTTACAATATGGATACAGAAATGATGGGGGTAAGATTTGTTCTACATCACTCAGCAAGAATCACAGGAAACTGCTTATCTTGCTTAAAGATGAGAAGGTATCTTGCTAGCTTTTAAAAACTGCAGAGGCAAGCACTTTGAGACATGCTTTAGCTGAATTATTTTATTCAATCTTCAAAATATGTCATTAACCTGCAACTATCTACCCCAATTTTGCAGAAGAGAAAAGTAAGGCTGGTAGGTCAAGAACCTTGCCCAAGGTCACAAGCTACTAAGTGGTGGACTAGGAGCTCAAATCCAGGTCTGTTTGATGCCACAGTGTGCTTTTAACAACACTGATTTATTAGCTCAACCTATATTAAGATAATGCTATTTTTACTAATTAATACCTGCACTGTGAAAGACAAGAAAAAATAAACTGAGATGGTAGTCACTTAAGAACTTTGAGTAAAACATCTTTTAAAAATTAAGAAGTTGTTTAATTAAGACTTACCTTTTGCTTCATTTTCATCAGATATATCAATTATCTGAGAGCCAAAAGCATCTCCATTGCAAGTAATCTTATCTTTTCTCAATTCTGTACATGCTGTAGTCTTCCCAGATTCTTCAAGTTCATTCTCAATACTACAAATACTTGAATTATTATTTCCCAATTCTTTTTTGCTTTCAGAGACATTTTGGTACCTCTCATTTTCTTCCATTGAAGACTCTTCTGTGTTTCTGGTCTCGTTGTGGTCTAAAGTTATATCGTGATTTTCTTCTGTATCACTCTCAATTTTGTCATCTGTGACATTCTGGCTATCATCTTTTGCCTGTGAAATTCTCTTTCGTTTTGTTATGGTGCCTAGATACCACTTCGACTTTTTGCGGATTTTTCTCTTCAACTGAGCTTCAGAGAATTTAAAGAGAAAGGATAAAAGAATATTTGACAATTTTCTAAAGGCTAAGAAAGTGAGGGAAAATACCTCCTGAGATATAAGAGGATAGAGAATTTGAGAAATCACTGTAGTTTTGAATGGCTGGAATATAGAGCAAAAGTATACAGTACTGAGAAGAAGGTAGAGAAGTGGGCAATGACCTGTCATTCTAAGGAGTTTGAATTTTCCCTTGAATAATTATAAGGAGAGCTATGCATGATCTGTCTGATGCGTATATTACAAAAAAAAAAAAAAAAAAACCACTTTGGCAGTAGTGTGAGGAATGAACTAGAGAAAGGGCAAGATTAAAAATGGCCTACACTTAAGTGCCTACCATATAGCAGGAACTCTTCTAAATCCTTTCTGTGCAACAACTCACTGAAATTTCACTTTAACCTGATCAGGTTTTACCATTATAAACGTTATTTTATAGGTGAAGAAACTGACGTATACAAAGATTAAACATTCTGCCTAGACTAGACATAGTATAACCACATTGCGATATTATATTTGGAAGATTTATCCATACTGTTAGATGTAGTTGAAGTTTAATCACTCTCACTGCTGTATAATAATCTGCATTTTTCCATTCTACTGCTGATGGGCATTTGGATTGCTCTCAGTGTTGGGCTATTATGAGTATCTGTTCTATGAACATTCTTGTATGCGTCTTTGAAGAATATCACGTATGCAATCCTGCTGGGTATATAGCCAGGAATGGATTGTTTTAAGGGGGTTCATAGGGATATTAAGGACATGAAAAATGACTCCCTTAAAACAATATTATATATATGTACATATATGTGTATGTGTGCATATGTATACACACATATTCATATACATGCACACTTGCTTAAAGTTGATTTGACTGAGAGCATTCTGGTAGGGGAGGTCTCTTGCTGGTTTGCCTTGCTCATCTTCCCTTCCCCAGCTGCCTGTTCCCTTTTTTGCAAAAGCAGTGCTTACTTTATCTCAAATCATTACCCCATAATGGACAGACCTGCAATATAATAATGGAAGGTTCTAACACCAGCAACACACACACACACACACAATTTTAAAACTTCTGTTTGAAAGCACTGGAGATCTAATAAGGCACTGAGGAATATGACAACAAAGTCTGGGAAAACATATGGATAGCTGAGAGACTAAGAAGCTGAGAATTTGACATTCATGGGGCTTAGAGAGCAAAAAATGGAATTAAGTGCCTGCCAAGAAAAGGAGGTCTTGAGAAAACCCATGGGCTTTGGGTTGGTACCCTGTGAAGTTACATTCCAAGCATAAGGAGGAACAGAAAATAGACCTGAATTTATAGCAAATGCAAATCAGTTGCAAATCAAGTCAACACACAATGATATGAGGGTGAACTGAGGCTGCAAGTGGTACAGCATTACGAACCTGGGTTTATTTCAAGAATGCAAAGTTACCTTAATAGTAACAAAATCAATATAATTCACTACATCAATATAAAGAAAGGAAACTTAGGTAGAAAGGAAATGGCATTAGAAGAGAATAAAAAGGTTATCATTTCTAAGTGAATATTACCCAAAGCAAACTTACCAGGAGTGCTGCAAGCCACAGGAGTACTGGGTGTCTTTAGCTTTTCATTCTGCTCTGATTCTGATCTTCTATCACCAGCAGGAGTGGAATTTTGCTTTGGCATCACATGGTAATAAGATGGGGCATATTTGGAGGAGCTACAACCTTACAGACATGTGAAATGTCAAATCAAATTTCCAGATTTCAAAATTATTTGAAGGATTAATTAAAAGAACTCATAGTACAAGAAAAAAAAAAAAAGCATCTTTTTCTGATGCCAAATAATTTTCCTACCTCTTTTTTTCCTAGATTCCTGAATTTCTTCACAAAGCTGTTCAAAGTCTTCATCAAGTTCTTCTTTAATTATTGCATAGGCAGTATCTCTTAAAGCACAGGCTCTATGCCTAATAAGACGATCTGAGAAATTTAAATAAAGGGCTTTAAATTTTTTCCTTTTAACAATTTACCAAAAATAAACTGAACATTTTGGGCTAAGGTTGTAGCCATTACAGTTCCTCTGTTAGTTTTACCAGGAATAGTAAAAGTTACTGAAATGGTGTTATTATGTTTTGGTGCTAATCTAATGTTCTGGACATCTGATTCAATATGGCAGACTAACCCCAAACAATTTTATTACTATGTGCTATCCAGATCCTTTTAAATATCAGAAAAAAAATGTAAGAATCAATCAATAGCAAGACTAAATAACATAATGACAACAAAAACAGAAAGGAAGGCTATTAGTGTCATCAGTGAACCAAAATGTAAAAGAATTTCGGAAGAGATACAGAAAATGTTACTGCATTGACAGAGAAACTAAACAAAGACAATGAATGAGCAATCAATCCTACACAGGAAACATTGGGGAAAATCCTAAAGTGAGTCCAAGTACTATAAACTGGAATATACTGAGGCAGAAGGCAGGTAATAAATGAATAGCTGGGTCAGTCCCTCTCAGAGGGCAGCAGGCTCCAATATTCACACCTAAGTTGTTTTTGACAATAGTTACACTGTCAGAAGGGATGTTAGAGAAGGTTCTAACATATCATCTGAGCCTAAAGAAAGGCAGAGCAAAATTGAAGCATTGGTGTCCAAAGTGTGGTAGCATCAGAATCACCTACGAATTTGTCTGAAATGCAAATTCTACAGAATCAGAAACCCTGGATATGAGGCCCAGCAATCTGTATCTCGTCTTCTAGGAGATTCTGTTGCTTGCTATCATTTGAATATCACTGGTCTAAAGTAATTTCAGGCTGTCACATGGACAGAAAGAGAAGTAGCAGCAGTATGATTGTAATGAAACAAAAAAGCCCTCAGTCTTTAGGTTAAACGCTTCTTTCTTTTTATAATTAAGGGGTGTTCCCAGCTTGGTAGCCTGATTCTCACTGCTTACCTCCAGAACTCTGAACTACAAGGAAAAGCCTAGGGAAGGTGGGGTGGAAGACTAGGAGGGGAAGACAGTGAGCTTTTCAATTGCTGAAGAGGTCTCTATGCTAATTAATCTAATTTATAAGCACTACCAATTTAAAAACAGAAAGCCAATGTACTGGAGGAGAAAGTTTATGCAGGAAACAGATTATTTAAAAATATATATTATCCACTCAAAGTGTTAAAGACACTGCATCCATAAAACAATAGGAAGCTAGAAAAAAGAAATACCTGAGAAAAAATATTTTTGGAAATGAACAAGTTTATATCAAATATGTAGATATTTGACTACATCATTATATATTAACAAATATATACTTAAAAAAATCCTGTACTTTATAAATTTTATTTATTAGACTGGTGAGAGTGAAATGGGTATATACACAGAAAAGGTCTGGATAGACACCCCCAAACTTAACAGTGTCCACCTTTGGAGAAAGGAAATGGGGGACTTAGTTTTTAAAACATTACTATTAGCAAGTATTGCATTGTATTACTTTTGTGACAAAAACTGTAATGCTCCTAACCAAGAAAATCCTTTTGAACCTATTTTATTACAGTGTTTATTTTTCCACACTGAGAAAGAACATTGATATACAAAGGAAACAAGCTGAATTGTTATTGCAACGTTGTGTCTCATTAGAGGATATATTATGTAGTAAACACAGGGGTTTTAGAGTGAAAGAAATCTGCATTCAAATTCTGCCTCTGCCACTTCTTGGCAGTACAATCCTGAGTAAGTTTTTTAATCTAAATTTGTAATGAAAATGAGAAGGATGGTTGTTGTGAGAATTAAATGGCACTGTGAATATAAAGTACTTACAATACAGCATTTGGCATAAAATCAACCCCCACTAATTGTTAGCAACTTCCATTCCACCCCCTTTCCAGCTGGAAAAAACCCACTAATGCTCACCTCCAGGATCTCTATCTGGATTGTATTCTAAAGCATTACTACAGATTAGATCAATATCACTCAAATAGTCTTTCACAGTCAGATACTTGTGAAGATCAATTTTACTGATTACAGATGAAAGGTCCATTGGTTGCTTTATTACAGTGACATAATCAGGAACCTAAAATTCAAACAAATGACCGAATCACTAAATTAACTCTGAACATAAAAACATTTCAGTCAAGTTTCTTTACCAGGCAATAGTAGAAAATAAACACAAAAGAGATAATGATAACATATTAATATGAACCTTTGACTCTATTTAAGGCTGGCTTTATTTTGTATTTATTCCTATTTTTGGGTAACTATATCTTCAGTAACATCCTATACCTCTGTCCTAAACCAAACACCACCCATCCTTCCATGTCAACTTAAGGCTTCACTCTCTCAGCTCACTCTGTGTAGGTTAATACCATGTAGCATTAAGGCATTCTCAAATGGCTTCTAGAATGTTTGGGCTGAGCAGACTAAGTTAGCTGTCTATTTTCCGCAGAAAAGGAAAATACATTATCTTGAAGTTTCCATGTGCTTAGGATACCACACAGCACATTTCCATATACAGAGAACAAGTTCTGAGTGTAGACAGAGAACCGCATAAACTATTCACATATTCTCTACTTCTGAAGCATTCATTATAGCTCAGAACACATTTGATCCAAAGATTAAATTAATACCTCATCAGGGTCAACAGGTTTAGTAAATACTCTGAATCGCTTGTCAATAGCAAGCCTATGTGTAACATTTCTTAAGAAAATCCTGAGTTCTCTAAATGTATCTTCTTCTTGTTCTTCCAGTCGTTTCACTTCTTCTGCTGTCAGTGGTTTTGGCTCGGGTGGCGGTGCTACTGGGAGTACCTCCAGGGCCTGCAAAACTTCATAAAATGGAAGATGTGAGTTACTGCTCTCCCATCATATCAAGTGTGACATATGATTCAGTGCACATGGCAGCCAGGCTTTCAGAGGTTATCCTCCTTATATGTAACAGGAAATGAGAGAATTTGGAATGCTAATTCCCAAGTCATTACGTCTGTTCCATTTTAAAATCATTTAAGAAATTATTAAAACTTTAAAAATGCATTATTTCCAGAACAAGAATATTCTAACTATTGAAAAAGTCTTCTCTACTAATTTTGAACTAATGAAAAACTATGGTACGTTTCAAATATAACAAAAGTTTAATTTTGTTTTACTAGATACGCATTGACTACTCAGGATCAAAAAAGGAATATGAGAGTACTGCCCCAATAAATTAGCAAACTATTTTAAGGGAGTAAGACTAATTATAACAACATTGTAATGTCATATTAGTATGAAAAAGTACAGTGGGTCTAAGACAGAAAATTAGTTTTGCCTAGATATGTTAGGGAAGAAAAACTGAGTTGTACTAAAAGAACAAGGATTTCCTTAGGCAGAGATGGGGAACGAGGAGAGAAGCATTACTGACAGCAAGTATGAACGACATTATGAAAGGGCAGCTATACGTTGCCTATGGTATAAAGATAGAGTGCTTTGCAAGAATAGAGGTAGGGGAAGGAAGGAGAACAAAAGTGTCAAAAATGGGCTTGGAAAGACAGATTTGGGCTACACTATGAATTCCAGGCCAAAGTGCACACAGGTTGGGGCTATACTATGAAAGGCCTTGTGTGCTTTAAGAACTTTAGTCTATTTTAATGGGGAACAGATTTTTTAAAAAATTTATGCCTATAGCACCTGGTCTCCCATCCAAATACTAACCAGACCTGACCTTGCTTAGCTTCTGAGATCAGACATCGGGCTTGTTCAGGGTGGCATGGCTGGAGACCATGGACCATGGCTCCACAGGGGCACAGACCCAGAATCTTCTGCGTGTAAAGCAGATGTGCTAAACGCTACACTATGGAACCACGTCTGGGAACAGATTTTTAAGCAGAAGTTATCAACCTTACGACTGAAGTTTTGAGATTGTGTTATAAGAAGATGGGAATGCTATTTACTGCTATCCCATTCTCACTTTCTCAACATTATCGCATATTAACTTTGATAGAGTAACTAACCTGCTTTCTTTTTTGATATAGGAGGCTTAGCAGCTTGCTTTAGAATTAAATCTTCAAAAAATTTTGTCCGTTCTTCTTTACTAGGTAACTGGACATTGAAAATTTCTCCATAATCATGGATAAATAATTCTTGTACCTTAAAAAAGAAAATAAGTGTATCACACACATACAAGTATCAATCATTCAATGCAACAGTAGGTTGCACATATATATTTTTAATAACAATCTAAGTTTGTAATAAAGAAATGATCTTTAAATTTTTTACATATGCTGGATTTGTGTATAAAGCCATATATGCAACAGATTAGAAACTAAAACACATGGGATGTTCTTTAAAACTCAAGACTGGTAATTGACATGGCATTATTTTACTTAAAGTATTTTGTTAAGATCAATTAATTCACTTTCAGTCTAAAGAGAGCTATGAGAATGAGTGAGTTGTTCAATAAGAATTATTGAACAAGTGTTGGTAAGGATGTAGAGAAATTAAAACCCTTGTGCTGGTAGGACTGTAAAATAGTTCAGCCATTAACATTCAGTTAACATTCACCATAGAAAACAGTATGATGGTTCCTCAAAAGGTTAAACACAGGATTACCATGTAACCCAGTATATATATATATTCAACAGAACAGAAAACAAAGACTCGAGCAGATACTTGTAAACCAATAATCACAGCAGGAGTATTCACAATAGCCAAGAAGTAGAGACAATCAAAGGGCTCATCTCCAGATGAATGGATAAACAAAATGTGGTACACAGACATACAATATTATTCATCCTTAAAAATGAATGAAATTCTAATATATGCTACAACATGAACCTTGAAAAGGTTAGGCTAAGTGAAATAAACCATTCACAAAAGGACAAGTACCATATAACTCCAACTATATAAGCTGCCCAAAAAAATATAAAGGCAAAACACATTGCAAAAGAATGTTTCTAAACAAACCTCTAGACTCTTCCCAGTACTATTATGAGAGGGTAATAATGTTTATTCCTTGTATAACACTTGTGTACTTTTATAACTTTAATGTAGAGAAGTTTATATTCATACCTTTTGTATTGTCTGCTTTGCAGTCTTCCATGCTCCAAGATAATAAAAATGTTCTCCTCTAAATACATTACATTATGAACATTTCCCTATTATCTCAACAGTCTCTATTTTTGATAATTAATTTATTAAATTACTATGCATACAAAAGTCTACTAATGAACTATATTCCATTAATTTGTCCATTCTGGCCCAAATTCCAGAGTTTTAATTACTAACTGTGGTATATTTTAGTGTTTGATGGGTTGGAAACTGCTTTTTCAAAAATTTCTGGGAAATTCAAGGACTTCTTTCTACATATTAATTTAAGAATCTACTTATTTTATTGTGATTTCTATTGGAATTTGTATCTTTCCCCTCCCTTTTCTGGTGGCCTGAAAGTTTTATGTTATATTTCTATTCTTTTATTGTTACGTTTTAACAGACACATCCGAGGCTTCTTTTCCAATCAAACTCTAAGGTTAATAAACATTTACGTAACAGAAAAAAATCTCAATGTGCTTTATTTCCATCGTCTCCTTCACCATGTCCTCCTGCCATTTCAAGTTCAGACCAAGACCAATTTAGATTTAGTTTCGCATTCCTTTATAATTTCTTTCTATCATAATTTGGTGACGTTTTACTGTTTTCTTTGCTCACTGTTTGTTACATGCCACTTCCACAAAATAAAAAATCCAAGAGAAGTACTTCTTTAATAATTCTTTCAGTCAGGGCTTTATGGGCAACAGTTTCTTGGGTATTGCATGTTCGAAAATATATTTTGTTCTCTAAATGCTAACTTCACTGGGCAAAAATAATTATAGGCCCAAAATTGTTTTCCTTCGAATCTTTGAAAATATTGCTCAGTTGTCTCCTTAGGAGCCAGTATTACCAATGAAAAAGTAAAAGCAATTTGATTTTCAGCCTTTTCTACTAATGATTTTTTCTCCTGGAAGATTTTCTCCGTAGTTTTGGCATTCTGAAATTTTATTTAGATGTGGGCCTTTTCTTTTTTTTCGATTTTATTTGTTTATTAATTCTTTAATGTCACCACCTTTTATTTGACACCTTTTACCCCATCTACCTCCCTCTCCCACCACCCCCCAGTAGCCACTAGTCCATTGTCCATTGTCCATGTCCATGAGTCTATTTATTTGTCCTGTTAGTTTGCTGTTTTTAGGTTTATATCCCACATGTAAGTGATATCATGTGATTTTCAACTTTTTCTGTCTGGCTTATTTCGCTTAGCATGATTATCTCGAGGTTCATCCATGTTGTCGCAAATGGAAGTATTTCATCTCTTCTTATGGCTGAGTGATGTTCCAATGTATATATGTACCACAGCTTCTTTATCCAATCATCTATCATAGGACATGTCAGTTGCTTCCATGTCCAGGCCGCCACGAATAATGCTGCTGTGAACATCAGTGTGCAAATATCTTTTTAGATATGAGTTTTCAAGTCTTTGGGGTAAATACCCAGTAGAGAAATTGCTGGATCATATGGTAGATCAGTTCTTACATTTTTTGAGGAACCTCCATACTGTTTTCCATAGTGGCTGTACCAATTTGCAGTCCCACCAGCAGTGTACGAGGGTTCCTTTTTCTCCACATCCTCTCCAAAAATGTGGGCCTTTTCATATCCATCAAGTTGGATCTAGGTCTTTTAAATCTGAAGACTTATAGTATTCTTGAATTCTAGGATCTGTTCTATTTAGAGACTCTTCTACACTTCTCTTTTCTCCTATAAATCTCATTACATAGATGTTAGACCTGAATCTATCTTGTCCATTTCCTTTACCTTTTTCCTCACTTTTCAAATCTTTGTCCTTCTGTACTATATACTGTAAGCATTCCTGGTCTCATGATCTTCCACCTTGCTAATTCACTCTTCACCTGTGTCTGCTCCTTTTCAGGCCTATGGGGTTTTTTTTTTTATGTGAGAGGAGTAACTTAAAATGTCTCCAATTGGTTCTTTTCCACAAAAGTCTGTTGGTGATGCATGGATATGATTATGGAGTTTTCCTTCCGCAAATGTTTATTTATAATCTTATTTCTGCTTGGAAATCTGACCGTCCACAGATGATCTTCTGTTTATTCTAGCTTCTATTTCCAGTGATTATGGAAGAAGCTAGTCTATAGTGGAAAATGAATGTGCCTGTCATTTGTCTTCTGGGCACAGGGGCTTCCCATTCATCCTGATATCAACAGCCATAGATAAATCACTGCTCTGCATACTAGTCCTTGGGCCCACCTTCACTGCTCTATCTGAGGACAAACAATTCTGCTGACTACTTATTGTTGGCATGGCCAGAAGAAAGCCAATTACCCTACAGTTATCCAAAGGCTCTTTCGATTCCTTCCTAGCACTGACCAGAGCTAGAAATCACTCATCTTTCCAAACAGCCCTTTCATGCACATCCTTTAAACTGTAGTTACCCTTATCAATGTAATCCCCACTGCTTTATCTTTCATGGATTCATTAAAGTTTCTAATCTATTGATAACATTCTTTCTCATTTTTCCATACTGCTCTGAGTTGTTAGGGTCCACTCATTTTTGACTTATACGCTCATGCATACAGGGACTCTGAAGTTTTGAGATGAATAAACTTTAATGTAGCAAATAATGGTACATGCAATATTATAGTCCAATGCTACAGGCATATCACTGAATCACTAAAGACTATGTAAGGCTCAAAGTAGACTCGCTTATTTGCATCTATATAGATTATTAATTTTTTAAAATGAGCAAATTCTGGTCCTGTGCCCACTCCACCATACTCTACAGTATGGTACTGGGATACTTTACCCAGTTTACAATTATATGCTTAGGAAATATTGCTCTAAGAAAACAGAGAAGCTATACTTAAAAAAAAAACAAAAAGAAAAAAAAAACAAAAAAATCCTTTTAAGTACAAATTCCCACATTCTTGATAAAGTTATACCATATTAAACTAATTAGTTTTTCAACCTTCCTATATCCATATAAAGAAAAGTTTAGCTAGCTTGTCTTGTTACCAAGAGTATCAATTCATTATCTTCGTTTCAAACTTTAAAATGATTAACAAAGTTTTAACTGACAGTAAGCCAATGGTATAACGAGACCACCAAACAACAATTCTCCTTTACTCTGTTAATCAGAGCACTGCTAGAATACTTCATGCATTCTGGGTACAGCCTTTCAAAGGACTATAAAGGGAAAGACATTCAGGAGAGGGACTAGCATTTGGAAGAAACTAAAAATATGTGTAATGTATGGCAGGCCAACTATTATCACAGTCGACATTCTCTTTTTTTGTGCACACTGCTATATTATATGTCCTAGTCTCCCTTGCAATTAGGGAGAGCTATGTGACTGAATTTTAGCCAACATAATGTAAAAAGAAATAACATACATTACTTTCAGATCAGGCCCATGAATGGGCCATTCCTTTTAGCTGGATGGAATGAAAGCAACCTGGAAAGCCATGTGATGAAAACAAGAAAGATCTCAGCGCGAATGTCTGAGTGACTGCATGGGGGAGGGTAGGTCTGTCAATCTAGGCACCTGCCTAGTATTGTTAAATGAGCAAGAAATAAACTTCTATTGTATTAATAACCCCAAGGAATATAACATATAGAAAAAGAGTTTAGTGTGAATAAGCCTGGGACAGAATGGAGAGATAGAAATGAACATAAAAGAGTATTCGATTTGATTATACAAAGAGTTGTCATGATTAAGACAGATTAGACAGGTTCTATACAGTACCTGGGAAACAAATGGAGATTAAGAAATGGAAGCTGCTCAAAAAAGTTGATTTTTTTAGGAGCTAGAGCTAACAAACTGAATAGCAAAGAGAGTGTTTTGACAAAGATAGGATATTCACATAACGAACAGGCTATAAAGGAGAGTACAGAACTTGGTGATTAACTAAACTAAAAACTTTAAGGACTCTTCCCACCCTAAAAGTCTGTAATATATACAGGTCCTCAAATAATGGTGTTTTGTTATGATGCTGATGAGATGCTGCAGGAACTTAACTCTTGTTTATATCAATAAGCTTATGGTAAAATCGGTTTCATTATATGGTGTTTCACGTAGTCATTGAACCTACTGACAACGTTAATAGAGGACTTACTGTGCTTAATGTTCATTTCCCAGTTTATTCAACTGTTGGTTGAATAATTCACAATCAGCTAATAAAAGAGAGACATCAGGGACATGATCTGGTCCTTTGAAAACTCCTTGACCTCATTTCCTTCTACTACGCCCTTTACTCATCCTGCTCTAGCCAACCACCTGGCCTTGCTATTTTCCCAACACACTAAACATACTTTTTTTCCTTTCTTCATAGTCTCTGCACTTGCTTTTCCTCTGCCAGGAAACTTTGTCCCTTAGATATTCAAATGAATCAATCAATACTTTACATTTTTCAGGTCTTTGCTCAAACGTCATCTTCTTAGTGAGGCCTCATGTAGCCTATTTAACAATGTGACTGTGACCCTTCAGACTCTTCTGGCACTAAAGTTTTCTCCATAGCAATAAGTTAGTATTACATATTTATTTTTGTTTGTCTCCCCTCAACTAAAATATAAGCCCTAGGAAGATACAAATTCTTGTCTATACTGTTCATTGCTATATTCCCAGCGCCCAGAACCATGCCTGGCACAGAATAAGTACTCAATAAAGGTTTTTAATAAAATATTTGAATTTACCTTCCTACAACTGTCCTAAAACTACAAATCAATTTTTTCAAAAGTATGGAAAAACTTATTAATTCATAAAGAAAACACACAGAAGCTCACAATATGCTTATTATGTACTCCGGGAATAGAGAGGTAGAAAAAGAAGTCCCTGACTTCATGTTCTTTATATTCTGCTAGAAGAGACTGTCATACAAATTAATATATAATGGCAGGTAGTGATAAAAACAAAGCAGAGTAAGAGAATAGAGAGCGTTGGGCAGAGGAGCTGTTGCTATAATTGAGAAACCAATCAGGAAGGCCCCTCTGAGGTGATATCTGAGCAGAGACCTGAAGAAAATAAAGGACCATGCCAGGCAACTACCTAGGAGAGGAGTACTTCAGACGTAGCATGAACTTTTGTTTATCATTAGCAGCTGTCTAAACTGGCACAAACTTGAAGGACAATAACTTGGTATTATCAAAAATTTTAAATGTGCATACTCTTTAATTAAGCTACAGTTATTCCACTTCTAGGAATGGATACTAGAAACCACACAGTAATACTCATAAAAATTAAAATCCAAGGATGGTCACTGTAGCAGTTCAAAAGAAAAAAACTAGGAAATAACCAAAATATCTATAAATAAGGATTTGGGTAAATAAATTAAGAAAAATCAAGACAATGGAAAAAGCCACACCACTCTTAAAGGAATGAAACTTATGTATTGAAGAATATAAAAGATATACAAAGGAAACTAAAATATTATGTCACATAATTTATATTATTTTGTAAGAAAAATTTGTAACGTAACCTTACTATACATATCTACATCTATGCACACCACTCTGCCTAACAAGCACATATACCAAATAGCTAACAATGGTACTTGATAAGAAAACTTTTCCTTATCATTTCATTCACTTCTGTGGCACTTGGAATTTTTACAATAAGCTATTACACTTTGGTACAAACAACTTCCTCTTTGAAGTATAATGATTTCCCCTGCCTACCCCCCACCCCCCAACACACAAATTACCTCTTCTGGCAGAGCAGAATGAGGTTTATCAGAAGTTGCAAGTAGTAAAACTGGAGCAAATGAAGGAATATTCTGTAATAACGTGGTAAATGTGGCTTTGAGTGTTGGACCGACTATTTCCCACCACAAGTGGATATGAGGAACATACACGATGCTTGGTGCTGTTCTCTTAGCCTCACGAATCATCTAATAGAGAGAAAAAAAATTACATTCAGAGAGCCAACACATCAGTAATGCTAGCTTTATCAGTCTACAATAATGTTTGACTTCCCAGTTTTATCATATAAAACTCTCAAGTTTTTAAAACGCTTCCCCCAGTCCCACAATTTTGTTTTTAAATGTTTTCTAAGTCTCATTTTTAGAAAAACATAATTGCTTAAAGCAATTAGGAAATATCTCAAAAATTCTAGAAGACTTTTCTGTTGTAACCAAGGTTAAATATAAAAACATAAGTGTAAATACTTTTACATTAAAAAATCAAAATATAAAAATAGCAAAAAACAGAAGCAGCAGTTTCTGAATACTCACTATTTAGCAATCCTGGTTTAAATACTTTACTAATTTAATTCTCAACAGCCATACAAGGTAAATAACTACTATCATCTCCTTTTTGTAAGTGAAGAAAATGAGGTAAAGAGATCTAACAATTTTCTAAGGTCACTTAGATATTAAGTGGTGGAAATGAGATTTAAATCCTTTTAATGACTAAGCAATTATGCATAGTTTTATTTCATAAACCTAAAGTTACAAATCAGAGACAAAACAAAACAAAAAAACAGTGCAAAAAGAATGAGGCAATTCCAGATTTTGACTCTGGAAGACTGCTTTGTCTTACAGCTATTTGTCTGGGTAACAAGGAATTACCTGGGCACACGTTTCTTCAGGAGATGTAGCACTGACTCCAAAAAGAACAGGAATGTCTAATGTATATACTGCAAATTTTTCCAAAGCATGGATGACAGCTGGTGCCAAATGAGAACCTTGCCCAAATCCTGGTTCTCCTACAATCAATATTCTTGGTCGAAAAGACATAGGTTGATAACAAGCATTTCTGAAAAAAAGGAGTAATAAGCTGTGTTTTAGGGAAAAAAAACAAAAGTTTAAATTTTTCTCCCAAATTACCAATTATAAACTTACATAAGTCAAAAATTTTGAATACATGGTTGGCCAATCATAACAGCATGGCTCACATGGTTTTTGGAAACAATTAACTTCCAGATTTTTAAGAATACTTTATGTAGTGCAATTTCTACTATAGTGACAACTGCAACAACAAAAGATTTTTTGATATTTTAACTCAAAAAAGGCAGATTAGTTGACATCTTATATCTTTTCAACCACCATCTCATTCAGTTTTAGGGAGTTTACACACCAAAAAATATATTCATTTACAAGGGAAATGTACCTATTCAAATGAAGAAAATTAAAATTTTCTTTTGCTTTATTAAAGGAATTTTGAGAAAGCCCATTTTCATGTACTGATGGAACATCATCATCACTGTATGCCAAGTCACTTTCTAGCAGAGGACAAGAAATATCTATAAAACAAAAAATTGTACATTAGTAACTTTTCTGGATGCAAAGCAAATTTTATGAATGTTTCAATTAGCAAGTCAGTATACTTTAATAATTTTTTAGAGAATCAAAAATATTCGTATAGATTTGAATAACAAGTACAATAAGTACTCAACATTGTCAATAGGTCCTACAACTTTAAGCAAAAAGATGTATAAAGAAACCAATAAACATGAGTTAAGTTCCTACAACATCTCATCAATGTTATAATAAAATGATGCCGAACAAATCAATGTTATACAAAGACCGATATAGAGGTAAAAACACATTCCAAACTTAAAAGAGATTAAGTTAAGGGAAATTAATGAAGTAAATTTCTTTCAAATACTCAAGCAAAGCATGACCAAATTCTTTTCAAGAGGTTCTGTATAAAGCAACATTTCTGGAACGTATAAAACATTTAGCTCTACTAACTATGAAAACTAACTTTAAATGGTCAGTCATTTCATACCTGAGTCTAATGCTTTATGTGTTCTGACTTCTGCGTGTGGAAATACTTTCTGCAGGGCTTCTAAGATCTTGAGAACAGTGCTTTGCAGGAGTGGTTTCACAATGGTGGACAGCGCCTGCCCAGGTGATGTCACAGCTCTCTGGGAGGCTGGTATCATCTTTTGCATAGCTACCTCAAAATCCTTAGCTGAGATATTAATTGAAGAGAGATCCAACTGTAGTTTCTCACTAGTAGTATAGATCTGTGGGTAGCGTCGACGCAGAGCACATAAAGCGGCCTCAGAGCATATTGACTTAATATCTGCACCACAGTATCCTATCCAAGGCAATCAAAAGAAAAAAAAAAAAAA